>NW_026511833.1:302500-342299 GCF_027579735.1 Bombina bombina
GCATATCTTACCCACAATTCTATTGTGCATTGGAAACATTGCATATTAAGAATTTCTGGGGGCAAGCGGGGATACTTGCTTAGATGTACTAATTTCCTATGCAAATATTTACTTTGATTTAATTTTGAGACATGGAGGATTTTAATTTCAGTTTTTTATCTCCCCCCCCATAATTTTAATGAATTTTGGTTTAACCATGAAAATAGCTTTTCCAATGCAGCAATCAGAAATCTATCTCCTACTGATGAGTTCTAAAAAGAACGAAACAGGCTTGTATAGTGAGTGATTTCTGGTTTGCTGTCATATTCCTGTTTAAAAGGATCGCTGTGTTAAAACAGTATTTTGAAGCAAAAAAACTGAGAATTTGCATACCTAATTTGCATATCTTACCCACAATTCTCTTGTGCATTGGAAACATTGCATATTAAGAATTTCTGGGGGCAAGCGGGGATACTTGCTTAGATGTACTAATTTCCTATGCAAATATTTACTTTGATTTAATTTTGAGACATGGAGGATTTTAATTTCAGTTTTTTATCTCCCCCCCCATAATTTTAATGAATTTTGGTTTAACCATGAAAATAGCTTTTCCAATGCAGCAATCAGAAATCTATCTCCTACTGATGAGTTCTAAAAAGAACGAAACAGGCTTGTATAGTGAGTGATTTCTGGTTTGCTGTCATATTCCTGTTTAAAAGGATCGCTGTGTTAAAACAGTATTTTGAAGCAAAAAAACTGAGAATTTGCATACCTAATTTGCATATCTTAACCACAATTCTCTTGTGCATTGGAAACATTGCATATTTAGAATTTCTGGGGGCAAGCGGGGATACTTGCTTAGATGTACTAATTTCCTATGCAAATATTTACTTTGATTTAATTTTGAGACATGGAGGATTTTAATTTCAGTTTTTTATCTCCCCCCCCCCATAATTTTAATGAATTTTGGTTTAACCATGAAAATAGCTTTTCCAATGCAGCAATCAGAAATCTATCTCCTACTGATGAGTTCTAAAAAGAACGAAACAGGCTTGTATAGTGAGTGATTTCTGGTTTGCTGTCATATTCCTGTTTAAAAGGATCGCTGTGTTAAAACAGTATTTTGAAGCAAAAAAACTGAGAATTTGCATACCTAATTTGCATATCTTACCCACAATTCTCTTGTGCATTGGAAACATTGCATATTAAGAATTTCTGGGGGCAAGCGGGGATACTTGCTTAGATGTACTAATTTCCTATGCAAATATTTACTTTGATTTTATATATATATATAAGATTCTCTAAGGAAGGTACATTACCTGTTGTATGAATTATATGAACTATTTGATACTTCTGTAAATGTGGAGCCTGCAATTGCCTTTGAACCAAGATTCCCACTGCGGACACCTATTGAATTCTTGGGCTGCAGCTTTATCACTTCTATGTGCTCTCTTCATACCTCATTAGTTGAGGTTTTTTATGTGAGTGTACCTTATTGTATGTCATTTATGTTCCATTAAAGCAGTTTTACACTATGTTTGCTTTTCTGGTTCTCTTCATATGACACCAACTCTGGAATTGGAAGTTACTACTTACTAAAGAGAGCACGAGGACCTTTGGAGGATTCTACTATCCATATTCCAAGATACAGAAGTCTGCATTCTGGGAGATCCAGTGGATGATTCTATCTTTTCTACAGGGAGTGCCTCATTCTGTTTTGAAAGTGCTACATTCTTACCTCATGTGATTGAGGTTCATTCAAGTAAGTGCACATCTAATAGGGGATTAAAACCTGAAGACTCTATCCTCTACATTTGATGTGCTCCTGATTACCTCTGATCGTTTAGGATTTTTGATATTGCTTATGGACATTTGTAACATACTGCATTATATTATTTATTTATTTTATTTTATTTTTAACTATGCATTGCTATAATATTTTACTATAAACTGTATAAATTTTATATATATATTTATTTATTATATATTTTTAGTTTGAGCTGTCTGCGCCACCCTGCCCCTTTCTTTTTATATATATATATATATATATATAATATGTGTGTGTGTATATATATATATATATATATAATATGTGTGTGTATATATATATATATATATATATATATATATATATATATATGTGTGTGTGTGTATATATATATATATATATATATATATATATAAAATATGTGTATATATATGTGTGTGTATATGTATATATATATATATATATATAATGTATATAGATATACACATTCAAATGGGTGGAGCTAACTGAGCGGTGGGGCTAAATACCACCTTGTTAAAATACTTGCTAGGTGGTATTTAGCCCCAGTTCATGTATTGTGAACCCCCATTTGAATAACCCACGAGCCGCCACTGTAACACTGGCATATTAATAAACAACACTGGAGGTGCTTTGGAGGTGACTGGTTGTGTAAACTGGTCAATATAAGGACAGATTTGTATATTCCTGTGTCATGTTTGGATTCTATCACATTTATATGAGCGAAATTAAGGTGCACATAAATAGAGGCACAAAGGACAGCAGGAGATCACTTCCAATCTGGGGCTTTTATAACTGGGATTTATCTTCATCCGCTTATCCGTGGTCGGGACGTGGGGCAGCAGTTCTAGCATGGGACCCCAAACTTCCCTTTCCCTGGCCACAGTAACCAGCTCCAACTGGGGAATCCTGAAGTGTTCCCAGGCCAGTGTGGAGATATAATCCCTCCACCTATTCCTAGGTCTAAACTGGGCTTTAGTAAGTGTTATTAACAATAACATCCTTTTTGATGCTTCTATTTAGATAGTTTGTCCTCTTTAGGATAATTGTAATAAAGTTTGTACACTGTGAATATAAAATGTATTTGTGTGTAAATATTTGGTGTTTTGTGATACCTGTTATTAATGAAAACATTTTTTCCACTTTCTAAACATGTGAAAGGGTTCTTCCCTTGTGAATCCTTTCATGTTTTCTCAGAGTACTCTTTTCTGTAAAACTTTTCCCACACTCTGTACATGTGAAAGTTTTTTCTCCTGTGTGAATCCTTTCATGAGTTTTTAGAGTACTCATATGTGTAAAACTTTTTTCCACACTCTGTACATGTGAAAGGCTTTTCCCCTGTGTGACTCCTTTCATGAGTTTTCAGATTATCCATTCGTGTAAAACATTTTCCACACTCTGTACATGTGAAAGGCTTTTCTCCGGTGTGAATCCTTTCATGACTTTTCAGATTATTAATTTGTGTAAAACTTTTACCACACTCTGTACATGTGAAAGGCTTTTCTCCTGTGTGACTTCTTTCATGAGTTTTTAGATTACTCTTTTCTATAAAACTTTTTCCACACTCTGTACATATGAAAGGCTTTTCCCCTGTGTGAATCATTTCATGAGCTTTCAGATGATACATTCGTGTAAAACTTTTCCCACACTCTGTACATATGAAAGGTTTTTCTCCTGTGTGAATCATTTCATGAGTTTTCAGATAATACATTCGTGTAAAATGTTTTCCACACTCTGTACATGTAAAAGCCTTTTCTCCAGTGTGAATCCTTCCATGAATTTTCAGATTACTCTTTTCTGCAAAACTTTTTCCACACTCTATACATGTGAAAGGCTTTTCTCTGGTGTGAATCATTTCATGAGTTTTCAGACAATTCATTTGTGTAAAACTGTTTCCCCACTCTGTACACGTGAAAGGCTTTTCTTCTGAGTGAATCCTTTCATGAGTTTTCAGATGATCCATTTGTGTAAAACATTTGCCGCACTCAGTACATGTGTGTGGTTTCTCACCTGTGTGAATTTTGTGGTGTTCTAGTAGAAGAGACTTCCATCTAAAGCTTTTCTCGCATTCTGTAGATTTGAAAGGTGTCTTCTTTGTATGAATCATTTGGCTAGACTGTAGACTTTTCCCTTCTTTACTATGTTTTGAAAACTCAGTAAATATGTGTGGTTTATCCTCTGGGATATTAACTTCACTAGATAAGTCATAAATGTTGTCCTCTTGTTTGATGACTAAATTACTCTCTGTACATAATGATTGCTGGCCAGTTCCTGCCAATACACTATTGTATTTTAATATCTTTTGTGATATCCCCAATGTTTGTGAATAGTCATTGTTGTCTAAGACTATTGGAGTTTGTGGTGTCATTCTGATGCTTCCTGTAGTGAAGGATGGATATGAACGATTTAAGTGTTTGTCTACATAAAATGAAATGGAATAAAGAAAAATAAGAATGTTAATGCTTTATAATATAATCCATCTTAATAAAAAATCATATTCTTTTATACTCAACAAAATATCCTAAATGTTGTGTTTATTTTTAAATGTATTTACCTGTAAATCACAAATAAAAAAAGGATTACATTGAATGTAAACATTACTACATTATAGTAAACTAAATTACTGAGTTGTCGGTGTTTCACACATGGGAACAAGGAAGGTATAAGTGTAGTTATGGATGTTCCATGAGCGAGGTCAGTGCTGGGGAAGATGGAGTTGCAGGTGTCCTGAGTAATGAACCAGGTCTGGGGTGAGGTTAGGCAGTTGTTGGACATGATCTGTCTAAAATGACAGAGGGGGAGTAGTATTTTTTACCCTCCTCCTTCTCAGCCCAATGGATGTTGCTCCTTGTTTATAACTGTCACTGACACACATGTTCTTAAAGATGCAGATAGAAATATAATAGTTTATATTTGTTTAATGAGTGATCTATTCTATTTTCCCCAGGGGCGTATTAAGGCAGAGGCCAACAAGGCCCGTGCCTAGTGCGGCAGCTTTTGGGGGGCGGCACTTGCCGTGGCTGCACTGACTGAATATGCGGCTAGTTAGTCATTTAAAAAAAAAAAATTAATTTGATAAAGTGCGTGCTACAACTGCTTCATAGACTCAGCAGCTCAGCCAATTGGATTTATTAGCACTGTAACTGGCGCATCCGCGCATGGCTTGAGGCGGCAATAGAGGTTAGGAGAAGGCGGAGTCCAGTCAGTGGTGCTGCGGAGGCTGATGTGGAGGAGTCAGGATGGAGCGGAGCTGCAGAGTCAGTAGATGGAGCGAAGTCACTCAACTCAGGTAGGGGCGGGCTGACAGTAGGTAGAGTAGACTGACTCATTAGTGTGCACTGTGCCAGCTAACACTTAATGCCTCCTTTGCTAGCGACATTAAGATTTTATTGCCTAATCATTAGGCAATAAAATATTAATGTCACTAGCAGAGGAGGCATTAAGTGTTAGCTGCCGCACAGTGCACACTAATGAGAGCGGGCTGGTAGGCTAAGGCTGACAAGGAGCGAGTATTGGAGAGTTACTGTCTATAAGTGTAAGACAGTGTGTAACTGTAATGCATTACTGAGCCAGCAGTCCCGCTCCCGCTTCCTTCTGCCTAATTAGCATATCCCAGCATAGCCTGCCGTTTCCTTCTCTCCCCCTTCTTGGCCCCCAAGTGCCCTGCTGACCTAATCTGAACGCAGCCACGCAGCTCAAGACACTCAGTAGCAGTGTGAACGGCATGCTGAAAACAGGGCATAGGACAGGACAGGAGACTATCGCAGCATAGTAACGCAATGCAATCCCTGCCTTGACCCTTGTAAATCATGTGTGCTGCTGCAGGACAGGTCATAAATACCCCCACCTTCCTGCTCACAGTAAAAAAAAACAGGCTTTTTTTAACCTCTTTGCTCCCAGAGTTGATGGGCTACTGCTGGAAATATTAGTTATGCTGTGTCTGTGACTGTGTGCATTGTTTGTGTGTGTGTATATGTATGTTGTGTGTTTATATATATATACACACAACATACATATACACACACACACACAAACAATGCACACAGACACAGCATAACTAATATTTCCAGCAGTAGCCCATCACCTCTGGGAGCAAAGAGGTTAAAAAAAAGTATTAATTAATATAAATATATATATATATATATATTAATTAATATATATATTTATATATATATATTAATATATATATATTTATATATATATATTTATATATATATATATATATATATATATATATATATATATATATATACATGCAAATCCTGGGGTGATCATTTTCTAAAAAAAAATCAAATTATACCCTGACCAAAAAATATTATGGTGGAAAAAAAGCCTGAAACCTAGGGGGGTGGGGGTGGGGTGGGGGGCAGCAGAATTTTGTGTGCCTAGGGCAGCACAAAACCTAAATACGCCACTGATTTTCCCAGTAATTAAAGTCAGCATAATATCTTTTTTACTCACCTAACACATATGAGTTCATGCCGATAACAGGCTCCAATGTCTGTGCTCAGGAAGAAGGTTACCTTATTCACTACAGTTACATCAATACCTGATATCTCTCAGTGCTCTGGCTGAGTCTGTAAAATGTATATTAAATGGTTTAGATAGATAATAAATAATGGTTCTGATTAACTGTACGTATGGTATAATTAAAGGCACACATAACAATTCATGTGATACAGATCAGCTGTTTAGGTTATTACATATGTGATGTTGATTCACCACAAGCATTTAGCACAGTTAGCTCTGTGGGTGTTATAATTGCCCCTTAAATATGAATCTTTCCAGATCTATACAACATAATGGTAGAAAATCTATTTAAGTGGGGCCATATCACAACTTTACAAATATATTATTATCTTTGTTTTCTATCATTTATATGAAACAATATTTTCTCCTGCAATAAATGTTAAAAATCAGTTGTTTAAATATAAGTTAAATTGGATACTGCAGTATTGGTATTGTAATTCCTACTAATTCTCACTGTCAGACATTTTGTCATGTGCTCCACCCCCCACCCTTTAACTTCTATTGGTCAATACTGAGTTATCTTAAATCACACTGCAAGGGTTGTGGGAAAGATAGCCCCTAAAGTTTCATTTTAATTGTTTTCTTGGATAGAGTTAAGAAAAGGAAGAATTGATATTTACATATAGTGATAATATAATGAGATTTTTTTCTTTTGGCAAATTCATTCCATTTAAAAGGACCATAAAACATAGAATTACAAAACTACAGATGCATAACAAAAATACAATGCAATAAAACTTACTATGAATTTTAAAAGAGCAATAGGTTGTTTTCTGATAAATGTAGTTCTGCACCGGTACCATGTGACAGCTATCAGCCAATAACAGACTCATATTTTTATATAATGTGAATCCTGCATATGCTATGGGCAAGATTTATCAAAGTGAGAATAAGAAAATTCTCACATTTGTCGTCAAAAAAACCTCACAAATTATATCACCATATTTATGAAAGGTTATGCGCCAATAAAGTCTCAACTTTTCATATGTGCGAACAAATTGACTCATAACATTCGCAAGTCTTAAGTATATGCGAATAAATTGTCTGGAAATGCCTAATTCTTGTATTATTCTCTATTGGCATTTTAAAATGCCTGTATATATTTGCAGTTCTCATATATTTATGAAAAGTGGTGCATGTAATATTCACTGCTTTTAATCTCGCCAATTTGTAGGTTGCGAGGAGTGAAAAATAAAGAGCAATATTGTTGTTTGTCTGGAGGGAAAATGGAAATATTTCTTTTACTTGCTTTATCTAGGGTTAGAAATTGCCCACAACAAGGCGCAGATCCTGAATAATAATAAATATATTATAAAAAAGTAAAATAATTTAAGTGCAATTGAAATAAGTGTATTAAAAAGAACGAAGATGAGCTCCAAAAAACGGGCAACCTTCCTTAATGAAAGAGAGCCAAAGAAGGGGCAAAATAAAACTAACTTTAATATATAAGAAATAGCATTCTTTTAAACAATCACTTGATTAAAACAATAAACCATTTATTGGTGTCTAAAATTAAGATTGATAAATAAAGTGAAAATGACATTTTCGCAAGAAAACTAGGATCAGCCATTCGCTTGACATCGCAAAAAAGTTTTGCCCCAAAAATGTCTCTAGAATTTTGATAAATACTGGCGACATTTTTGAATTCACACATTGCGAACTATTGCGAAAATAATCGCGACTTTTTCGGCGCATTTTTTCGGGGCTTGATAAATTTTGCCCTAAGTAGGAGCCGCTGCCTCAGGTCATTTAAAAGGCTGTGTACAATTTAATAATGAAAATAAATTACAGACAGCAAACAGTTATTTTACATAAAAACTAAACCTAAAGGTGAAATTTCCCATACACTTTATACTATTTTATACACCGGTAAAACAAGTCATTAGAAACACATTAAAGGGACAGCAAAGTCACAATTACACTTTTATTATTCAAATTTAAACAACTTTCCAATTTCCTTCTATTATCAAATCTGCTTTATTCCCTTGGGGACCTTTGTGGCAAAGCATAAAATGCACTATGGTGCGCTAGCTGCTGATTAGTGGCACATACAAGCCTCTTGTCATTGTCTCAACTTATGTGCTCAGCTAGCTCCCAGTAGTGCATTGCTGCTGCTTCAATAAAGGATATCTAGAGAATGAAGCAAATATTGCAATAGAAGTCAGTTGGAAAGTGTTGAAAATTATATGTTCTATTTAAATAATGAAAAACATTTAGGGTTTCTTGTTATATTAAGGGAAAACCAAATTTACAGGACACTGTCCCTTTAAGTCTGTGATCATGTGACATAAACAGAATACACTCACTAAGGTCTTTACTAACAACAAGAATCAGCCACAGATCAGTGGGATAAACGTTCTGATGATAAACAGGTGCAGCTAATAGAAATAAGAAATGTATTATAAAATAACCTCATTAGAAATAAAATAATATGCAGATCACAAGATATTTATGATTAGATCAGTAAATGTGATGAGACTGATACAACAGGGCCATAAGCTGTGGCCCTCTCTGCATTGGACAGCAGTGGGACCGATCGTTGGTGGGTGGGAGCGTAAGATGGGAGGCGGGTGGGCGGCCCATCGCTGGAGGAGGCAGGATGAGGGTGGTAGAGGGCGAACGCTTGTCCACTCTACTTTTGAAAAAAAAAAAGAATCCAGCTGCATGATTGAGGGGGAAGGAGGGACCATGAGGGGATAATATGTGGGGTAATTTGAGAAAAAAAGGGATCTGGGGGGGTTTGGGTATGGGGGGGCAGCTACACTACAGAAATATGAGTATTATTAAAAAAAAAAAAATCACCTATTTTCCTGCAAACTGGGTACTGGCAGACAGCTGCTAGTATCTAAGATGGCCGCTAATAGGTAGAGGGGGAGGGATAGAGAGCTGTTTGGGGGGGATCAGGGAGGAAAGGGGGGATACTACCCTGCAGAAAATATAAGATAAAAAACCTTTAATTTTTCTACTGGCAGACTTTCTGTCAGTACTTAAGATGGGGAGAACTTTGGGGGGTGGGGGAGGAAAGAGAGCTGTTTGAGAGGGGTCAGGGAAGGATCAGGGGGTGGGGTGTGTCAGGTGGGAGGCTGATCCCTACACTAAAGCTAAAATTAACCCTACAAGCTGCCTAATTAACCCCTTCACTGCTGGGCATAATACAAGTGTGGTGCGCAGCAGCATTTAGCGGCCTTCTAATTACCTAAAAGCAATGCCAAAACCATATATGTCTGCTATTTCTAAGCAAAGGGATCTAAGAGAAGCATTTACAACCATTTGTCCCATGATTGCACAAGCTGTTTGTAAATAATTTCAGTGAGAAACCTAAAATTGTGAAAAAAATTAAAAATTGTTTTATTTGATCGCATTTGGCGGTGTAATGGTAGCATGAAATATACCAGAATGGACCTAGATCAATACTTTGGGTTGTCTATTTAAAAAAAATATATATATAGTTTTGATTAGTAAATATAAAAAGGGCTCTATTTCTGTTTACATGTAGTGATGGCAAAACTGCTAAAAATGCTCTGCTCTTTTGGGAAAGTTTTTGTCTGAAATGCCCAGCCCTTAAGGGGTTAAATTAGCCTATTTAAATTGAAGAACTAAACAATAAATTCATTAACACAGCATAAAAAATATAAAAAAAAATTAAATAAGAACAATTGATTTTTTTAAATTCAACTCAGTTTCTTATATGAAGTAAAATATTTTATCTTTATCACAACAAAATACAGAACAATATTTTCTCATCATTATATAAAACACAACAGTGTGAGGCTAAAGATTTATGTCAGGTTTTGCATATTACCGTTTAGCAGAAGCTCTGTAAGTATGAAGTCTCTCTGGTTCTTCCTGTGATATCACTGAGTGTTACACAGATATTTATACTAATGTGGGAGTGTCACCTTTCTCTGTGTGACTCCCATGAGTACAACTTGTCAGCTGGGAGACAATGAGAGTGTCACACCTGGACTTTTGTTCTCATATAGATGTCTATTGTCCCCTTTGGGTTCACATGAATACAGAGTCCCTGCCTCCCCCTCAGGGTGCAATTAGCATATGGATAAGTAAGGAGGAAACAAACTGTTTATTTAAATGTGAGAGATTTTTCTGTTGTATTCTAAAATATCTAAGGATACAGCATTATATTATGTTTTTATTGATGGAAATTGTTATTTTAGCATTATTTAGTTGCAAACAGACATATAGAGGGCTAGTTATCAACGTGTCTACCTCAAATACGCTGGAATTCCACAGCGTATTTGAGGCGAGGCTGATTCGCCTTAGTTATCAAGTCCTACAGACCGGCAAAAGTAGAATATAGTGACGTAAGCTTCGATCCGCTGGACTCAGTCCGACACAGATCGATTCTTATGTCACTCCAGACACAAGTGCGGCACAATCTGACTACTTTTGCTAGTTATCAAAAAACTAGCAGGTACGCTCGGCACTTTTCCGGCCCAGCGCACCTGGTTTTCAAACCGCTGCCCTGGAGGCGGCGGATCCCATAGGAATCAATGGGAGTCTGACCATAGCGAAAGTTCATGTTCGCTGCTGCCAGATATCCCATTCATTCCTATGGGAAACTTCTGCACCTAACACCCTAACATGTACCCAGACTCTAAACACCCCTAATCTGCCCCCCCTACACCGCCGCAACTAAATACATTTATTACCCCCTAAACCGCCGCTCCCAGAGCCAGCCGCAACTATATTAAACATGTTAACCCCCTATACCAGCGCCCCCGGAGCCCCCCGCAACTAAATAAAGTTAGTAACCCCTAAACCGCCACTCCTAGACCCCGCCTCAACTCTTATAAATGTATTAACCCCTAAACCGCCGCTCCTAGACCCCGCCGCAACTCTTATAAATGTATTAAAACCTAAACCGCCGCTCCCGGACCCAGCCGCAACTCTTATAAATGTATTAACCCCTAAACCGCCGCTCCCGGACCCCGCCGCAACTATAATAAATGTATTAACCCCTAAACCGCCGCTCCCGGACACCGCCGCCACCTACATTATACCTAGTAACCCCTATCCTGCCCAACCTATACCGCTGCCACCTATAATAAATTTATTAACCCCTATCCTGCCGATCCCGGACCCCGCCGCAACTAAATAGTTTAACCCCTAAACCGCCGCTCCCGGACCCCGCCGCAACCTAATCTGCCCCCCTACACTGCCGCCACTGTTATAAAATTATTAACCCCTATCCTGCCCCCCCTACACCGCCGCAACTCTAATAAAATTATTAACCCCTAAACCTAAGTCTAACACTAACCCTAACACCCCCCTAACTTAAATATTAATTAAATACATCTAAATAATATTTATCTTATTAACTAAATGAATCCTATTTAAAACTAAATACTTACCTTTAAAATAAACCCTAATATAGCTACAATATAAATAATAATTATATTGTAGCTATCTTAGGATTTATTTTTATTTTACAGACAACTTTCAATTTATTTTAACTAGGTACAATAGCTATTAAATAGTTATTAACTATTTAATAGCTACCTAGCTAAAATAAAGAGAAATGTACCTGTAAAATAAAAACTAACCTAAGTTACAATTACACCTAACACTACACTATAATTTAATAAATTATTCCTATTTAAAACTAAATACTAAATCAGCCAATCAGATTCAAGATCAATCCGATTGGCTGATTGGTTCAGCCAATCGGATTGAACTTGAATCTGATTGGCTGATTCTATCAGCCAATCAGATTTTTCTACCTTAATTCCGATTGGCTGATAGAATCCTATCAGCCAATCGGAATTCGAGTAACGCCATCTTGGATGACGTCACTTAAAGGTACCGTCATTCGTCGTTAGTCGTCGGGAAGAAGAGGATGGATCCGCGTAGGCTCTTCTGAAGATGGCTCCGCTCCGCTCCGGATGGATGAAGATTGAAGACGCCGCCTGGATGAAGACTTCTATCGGAGCGAAGACCTCTTCAGCGCCGCCTGGATGATGACTTCATCGGATGGAAGATTTCTTCAGCGCCCCTTTGATGATGACTTCTGCCCCTCCGGATCTCCTCTTCGGTTCCATCGGTGGTCGGATGGCTGAACACGACTCATGGTAGGATGATCTTCAGGGGGGTAGTGTTAGGTTTATTTAAGGGGGGTTTGGGTTAGATTAGGGGTATGTGGGTGGTGGGTTTTAATGTTGGGGGGGTTGTATTTTTCTTTTACAGGCAAAAGAGCTGTTTTATTTGGGGCATGCGCCGCAAAAGGCCCTTTTAAGGGCTGGTAAGGCAAAAGAGCTGTTTCCTTTTTAATGTAGAATAGGGTAGGGAATTTTTTTATTTTGGGGGCTTTGTTATTTTATTAGGGGGCTTAGATTAGGTGTAAGTAGCTTAAAATTGTTGTAATATTTTTTAAATGTTTGTAACTTAATTTTTTTATTTTTTGTAACTTAGCTTTTTTTATTTTTTGTACTTTAGTTAGTTTATTTAATTGTATTTAATTGTAGTTATTTGTAGGTAATTAATTTAATTAATTTAATGATAGTGTAGTGTTAGGTTTAATTGTAACTTAGGTTAGGATTTATTTTACAGGTAATTTTGTATTTCTTTTAGCTAGGTAGTTATTAAATAGTTAATAACTATTTAATAACTATTCTAACTAGCTAAAATAAATACAAAGTTACCTGTAAAATAAATATAAATCCTAAAATAGCTACAATGTAATTATTAATTATATTGTAGCTATCTTAGGGTTTATTTTACAGGTAAGTATTTAGTTTTAAATAGGAATAATTTAGTAAAGTATAGTGTAGTGTTAGGTGTAATTGTAACTTAGGTTAGTTTTAATTTTACAGGTAAATTTCTCTTTATTTTAGCTAGGTAGCTATTAAATAGTTAATAACTATTTAATAGCTATTGTACCTAGTTAAAATAAATTGAAAGTTGCCTGTAAAATAAAAATAAATCCTAAGATAGCTACAATATAATTATTATTTATATTGTGGCTATATTAGGGTTTATTTTAAAGGTAAGTATTTAGTTTTAAATAGGATTCATTTAGTTAATAAGAGTTAAATTTATTTAGATGTATTTAATTAATATTTAAGTTAGGGGGGTGTTAGGGTTACTGTTAGACTTAGGTTTAGGGGTTAATAATTTTATTACAGTGGCGGCGGTGTAGGGGGGGCCAGGATAGGGGTTAATAAATTTATTATAGGTGGCTACGGTGTAGGGGGGGCAGATTAGGGGTTAATAAGTTTAATATAGGTTGCGGCGGGGTCCGGGAGCAGCGGTTTAGGGGTTAAACTATTTATTTAGTTGCGGCGGTGTCCGGGATCCACAGGATAGGGGTTAATAAATTTATTCTAGGTGGCGGCGGGATAGGGGAGGCAGGATAGGGGTTACTAGGTATAATGTAGGTGGCGGTGGTGTCCGGGAGCGGCGGTTTAGGGGTTAATACATTTATAAGAGTTGCGGCGGGGTCTAGGAGCGGCGGTTTAGGGGTTAATACATTTATAAGAGTTGCGGCGGGGTCTAGGAGCTGCGGTTTAGGGGTTAGTAACTTTATTTAGTTGCAGGGGGCTCTGGGGGCACCGGGGTAGAACAGTGTAGTTAGTGTGAGTGCTTAGTGACAGGGGTATCAATAAAGCTGTGAAAAAGCCGAAGAGCAGCGAGATCGGATGAGTGATAACTATCACAATCCGCTGCTCATCGCCCCGTACTTGGTGCGTGGCTTTTTGACAGCTTTTTTGATAACTTAGGCGAACGTATTCAGGTCCGCAGCGGCGATGTGAGGCGAGCTTAGGGGGGCGTATTGGACCGGCGAAGGCAGGTAAAGTAGACGGTTTGATAACTACCCCTCATATTATTAACATGTTATTAGATACATATGTGATACAAAGCGGAGGACTTCCTGTGGGGGTGGAGCATTGCATGTCAGTTGCTCCTCAACATTTGTATGAAAGTGTGCAGTGTGTAAGATACGGGTCCCCACGCCATTCGCCCTGTGACCCAAGTTGTTTTCTGGGCTTGTTTTGGGCCCGGTGGTACAAGTTGTACCAGTGCGAGAATCCCTCATCAGCTTGCGGCAGAATCCGCAATGTGTAAATATTTCATTAACTTTTAGCAAGCTCAGCTTCTACTGGTTTCATCTAAATCTACCATGAACACAGAGGTGAAAAAGTTTCGGGAACGTTTTTTTTCTCGCAGGAGGAAGCAGCATACTAAATACAAGGTCAAAGTGCTGTTCTGGTCCGGTTCCACCCAAGTCAAGTATCGCTTGCAGGCAAGAGCATTGGGGTGGCGACAGAAGTCGTACCCTGAGCCCTAGCCTCGCAGCTGAAGATTCATGGTGGTTATTTATTCCGGAAAATACATTATCATAGACACTTTGCACCCAGAGACCTTTTTCTTATCCTCTTGGTTTGTTAACACTTCGAAATAGATAAAAGGGGATTCTGTACTGCTGAGCTTTTTGGGACTTTGTAAACCTGCTTTGTAGCGGATTGTTGAACATAACATAAATTATTGCCTGACGTGTCTGGCTGTATTGGATCCAGGAAGATTATACTACTATGAACCAAGTGTGCTGTTATGCCCAGTACCCATATAATGCATAGTATAGCTCTGAGAGACGGTAATGCCAGCATTCCAATGAAAGTCTCATTGAGACGGGTAATTGGATACAGAGAGCATTGACGAGGCGTGCCTATAATTCTACAGATACAAGAACGCTTTGTTGAACCTGTTTATGAACGGGTATATATTTGCCCTAGGCCTCATTCTCTAGCATGTGAGATTTTGCAAAGTAATCTAGCTGCAGACTGGAGCTCCACTGTAGTCAGGAAACATGTGACCTCCACTGATCCTAGACAGGAAACATGTGACCTCCACTGACTATAGACAGGAAACATGTCACCTCCACTCAAAGCTTTTTTTTTTAAATCAACTTTAATGTAACAAACAACCTACAGACAATCATTCTGAAAACTAAACATTTTGCAGCTTTCTTGTTCTTCTTAATGTTCACTCACAGTGGTTTATGCTGATTGTCATTTATAAGGTAACCAGTGTGAGTGCACATTAAGAAGAACAAGAAAGCTGCAAAATGTTTCGTTTTCAGAATGATTGTCTTTAGGTTCTGTAGAAAAAGAAAAAGACAGAAAGCGCAACCAACTCTAAGAGTAATACAGCTTTAATAGTCCAATATAATATGTTGAAGTGAATACACAAACAATGTTTAAAATATAAAAAGCACAATCACCACTCCTCCGTTTCAGTCACCGGCATCTGTTGTGTCAAGATAGTAGCAAACTTCCACGCTCCTTCATCCGGCTTCCGGAAAGCCTCAGGACGTTGTGTAAGAAAGAAGGCACTGCAGTATGTCCAGTGTCGTCGGGCTTATGGTGTGCAAGAATCTGGCAGCCTCTACGCCTTTTGTCAGGCACCGGCCTGACTTTCTCAAGAGTCAATATAATGTTCTTGTAATAAAGCGTTCTTTTTTTAAAAACCCAGAGTTGGCGCGCCTCTGTATTCTCAGTCTCTAATTGGGTGGCACGCCCCCTGGTTCTCAAGTTGTGATTGGCTTGTTAACCGGAATGATTCCCATTTAGAAATGGGCCGGTATGAAGAATTTATCGTCACTAATGGCAAATGCACAAATAAATAAATAAAACATATTACAATTGGGTTAAAAAATAACATGAAAACAAAGCTAAAATAAATAACATTAAAACCAAGCTTATAGATATATAAAAAGAGGATTAAAATACGGACAGCTATCTCGCACTATGTGTATAATCTGTGCATTTGAGGTTTCTAAGAGTTAATCCTACTAATTCGTGTCTACACATACAGAGATCACAGATCACAGTAATGTGTCCAAAACATTAATGAAATTATATAGTACAGGACTTCTGTAGTATCCTGTCGTATTATATTCATCCATTTGCCATCAGTTGTGACAGTTGGTCAGATTATTTTACGGCCATATCTTGGCCCACTGTAGTGAGTGTGTTGGCCTTAGTAATTTTTGTTCCAGATGCGTTGGATTGCTTTCTTTGGTGGTATTTGTGGTAATGGTGGATTGCTGTCTCTTCTTATTAGCTGTAGGTGACAAATCAATTCCATACCTTCCTCCAAGGTGGAACAGGAGTAAGTAGTTTTATTGTAGATGAAGGCCATTCTGAAAGGGAATGCCCATCTATATTTTATGTGCGCTTTTATCAAAGCAGTTACAAATGCTTTTTTTTCCCTTCGTTTTCTTCAAGTGATGGGTGACAGATCAGCAAAAAACTGCAGCTTATGCCCCTCCTCGAATTCTATATGTTGTTCTGATCTGGTTGCTTGCAACAATTGTTCTTTGATGGTATAATAGTGGAATTTTATAATAACATCCCTAGTAGCGTTGGGAATCCTAGGTTTTTTGAGGGCTCTATGACTTCTGTCTGTCATAAGGTACATGTCTTCCAGTTCTGGGAGAAGGTTATGTAGTATTTTAAGTAGAACCTCATTCAGTTTGTCATACAACTCTGGTAAATTTCTTAGTCTTACATTAGATCTTCTAGATCTATTCTCCAGATCTTCTAGTTGGTTTTCAAGGAGCTGTATCTTATTATGTTGGTCTAGCAGTATATTTTGTACATTAGGAAGTTTCACAATTATCACATCCATTTTCTCTTCTAATACTGTGGTTCTTTGACCGATATCCAGAATGTCACTCTTTAGTTCTTTTAGTGCAGATTTCAATACTATTTGAAAGACTTCTTTTATTTGTTGGATGAGGGTACTAGATGCATGTAGTAGTTTCTCATCTGAGGGGTTATCCATTATGGGATCTAGATCTTCAGATTCTGAGGAGGTTGCTTTATCTTGTATAAGAGATTTTTTCTTTACCTATGCTTTAGAAAGACAATCATTAACGGACTAGTTTTTCCCTTTTATTTTTAGATAGTTGGTCAAGAGGTAAGGAAATGTGCAGTGGAACTGTATGTTTAATGTAGTGACTTTTAATAATTGAGCGAAATGTATCAGTCAATCAAAGAGGGACACAGGCCGCACTTAGTTAACCAGAGTTTTATTTACTATGTAATTCTGAACAACCGTAAATCAGAACGTCTACCCTCCACCCTATTCCTTTAAAGCGGAATACACACCAAAATAAAAATACACAGGTATTTAGAACAGGCTGGCCAGCTATTCATTGAAATATATCTCACAAACTTTCATGCACCATATACATAGTATCCTATATACACATAATATCAGCACTGCAAATGTAACTTGGGAGACAAGTAAATAGGGAACTAAGTAATCAAAACAAGTCCGTCGGTTATTACGGGGCCCCAAAGTTTCAGCTGTTATTAACAAGTAACTGTTCAGTTTCCAAGCTCTCAGTGTATATACACGCTCTGGATCTGGACACAGTTTCTTTACTTTACTTTTGCACAATGTAACAGCTTGATTGCAAGATTTATGCTTGTGATTTCTTTTTATGGACAAACTTGTGAGTGATATACATGCGGTGTCTTTCTGAAGATTAACGCACAATGTACCCTGGCGGGACAGACCCGGCTGTCAGCCGCAAGACTTTAAAGCCAATATAAAGGACTATTTATTCAGTACCTGTTATAGCAGTTTAGGCAATGCAAGAGTCTTTGTTGCTGCAATAGGGCTGCTTCACTTGCTTACCGCCATGTACCCTTCAGCGTTTCAGCGTTCCTCAGTAAAATTCAAATGCCGCTGGCTCTGTTCTCTGCTGCTCACAGCTGTTCACCTGTCGTGCTTTGCTCAATCATGACGCATTTCTCCCCTCCCACATAGGGCTGAGTGTCGGGGCCTCATCAGATGTGTATCTTGGGGGGTGTGTCTCAGGCTTTATATTGCCATTGGTTATCAGTACCTCCCCCTCTCTTTCACAGCACTATTTTACCTACACAGCTTCAAAGCAAAACCGTGTCTTTCAATCGGTGTCAAACCGCACACAAAGGAACTGATCATTAATATTTACAATATGTACACAGAGATAGATTTGGCTGATGCATACTAAGAATTAGATTGCAACATGTTACGGATTCTTACGATTTTATAGTGACGACTTTATGAACACACCTCCACTGCTAGATATATTGCTTTTTACTTACATTTACTTGTTTTAAATATAGTTGTATAGCTATTATGTTCTTTTTAAGTTAAAGATACTTTCAATTGATGAACATTAAGGCCTGCATTATTCTGTAGTAAAAAAAGTATATGGAGCTTCCTAAATGTCACTACCTTCTTTTGACCAAATACATGTTCATCGCAAGTTAACCCTTTTTGCTTATACATACTTTAGATAAGAAGAGTTGTTCATAAGAAATGTGCATACTCTATTTTTTCATTTAAGCCAATTGGGCTTAAGGTATTTAACCTAAAAATCCATCTTGATTCATGCTGCAAAATGATTTTGTCTAGGTGACCACCCCTTCTATTCTGTTTTAACTGTTCAATGCCCATAATTTGCAACTTCGTGTGATCTGAGTTATGGTAGAGTTTGAAGTGTCTTGCTACTGGGCTATCTATGTCTTCATTTTTAATATCGTCTCTATGCTCTAGGATTCTACTTTTGAACTCTCTAGTAGTTTTCCCTACATAGAATCTGGGACATGAACAGTTAAGCAGGTATATTACGTTTTTAGAGGTGCATGATATCCTCTCTCTTACATGATACACCTTACCCCTAGTTGGGGTGCTGAATGTAGCAGATCTTTTAACAAATGGACAGTACACGCAGTGTCCACATGGTACACTGCCTGCTTTATGTTGTGACGCTGTTAACCAATTCTTGGTTTCCTCTTTTTTAAATTCGCTGTGTACTAGCATATCCTTTATGCTTGGGGCCCTTCTCGCCGTCAATAATGGATACTCTGATATGCATCCCCTAAGTGATGCATCATCAGACAATATGTGCCAATGGTTATTGAGGATACCTTTTAACTTCCTCCAGTGTGAATTATATTCCGTAATTAATCTTACTTCTGTGTCACTATTTGATTTCTTTTTGGAATATAGGAGGTCAGTTCTACAGGTTTTTCTTGCTCTCATCCATGCTTTTTCCACTATTTTTCGAGAGTAACCCCTTGCTAGGAATCTGTCTGCCATTATTTTAGCCTGTTCTTCAAATACTTTTGTTGAAGAGCAACATCTTTTGAGCCTCAAAAATTGGCCTATAGGCACACCTCTTTTTTGATGCTCAGGGTGATGGCTGTTGGCCTGCAGCAAACTGTTTGTTGCTGTTTGTTTGCGATAAATATTAGTATGCAGTATGTTGTCTTGTTTTGTTATTTTTAAATCAAGAAAAATTGCACTTTCTGTGCTGATATTGTATGTGAGGAATAGATTAAGATCATTTTTATTCAGGATGTTGACAAATTCATGAACTGACTTTTCATCACCCTTCCAGAGAACAAGTATGTCGTCCACGAACCTCAACCAGAGTATGATATGTCTATCTACCCATTCTGAGAGTTCGCTGAAGACATACTTAGTTTCCCAAAAACCTAGGTGCAAACAAGCGTACGTTGGTGCGCATGTTGCACCCATGGCTGTTCCTCTCAGTTGCCTAAATAGTTTGCCATCAAAACAAAAGATATTGTTTTTCAAAACAAATTCTAGTAGGCTGAGGATCCATTCAGTGTTTTTCCTGTACTCCTCTCCCCTTAACTCCAAAAAATATCTGGATGCTCTTAAACCTGCTTGGTGGGGGATAGAGGAGTACAGGGACTCCACATCAAGAGTTACTAAGAGTAGATCTTGCTCTACTGTGATTTTATCCAATTTCTTCAGGACATCACTTGTGTCACTGATGTAGGAGGAAAAGGACTCCAGAAAAGGTCTTAGGAAAAAGTCAACATATCTGCTGATACCCTCGGTAGGTCCACCTATCCCCGAAATTATTGGGCGACCAGGTGGGCATTTGAAATTCTTATGCACCTTGGGTATACAATAGAAAGTTGGTAATACTGGGTAGGGGTTAATTAATGATTGATGTTCCTTTATATTAATTAGACCCTCACTTCTTGCTTGGTTAAGAAGGAAAATTAACTCATTACATGATTTGTCATAGTCTTGATGGGTAACCCTTTCATATTGCTTATTGTCAGACAATTGTCTGTTGACTTCTTGTATATAGGCATTCTGGTCCTGTATGACAATATTACCGCCCTTATCAGATGGTTTGAACACCAGATCTTTCTTTTTCATTAATTCTTGTAAAGCCATTCTTTCATTTCTTCTCAAGTTGTCGTTAACAATGCCAGTGATCCCTATCTTACTAACATCTGCTTCTACACATTTTACAAAAGTTTGAATGCTAGGGGATAGGGATAGTTAAGGCATGAACTTTGATTTTGGTTTAAAGCTTGTTCTCATGGGATATTAATTCTGTATTTGTTCAGCATCTTGATCCTCTAGCAGGGAAACTAAGTCTTCTAGTGCTGACATATCTGATTCAGAGATACTTGAACTTACAGTCCCTTTATGTTTCCACATCTTTTTGAGTAGAATTTTTCTTGCATATAAGTTAAGATCTTTAATAAACTTAAATTTGTCTAGGGGATTGCTGGGACAGAAAGTTAATCCCTTTTTAAGTAATTCTAAATGTGCCAAATTAAGTTTAGCTGTAGATAAATTAATGACCATTAATTCACTGGTGGCTTGTGCATTATTTCCCAGAATGCTTTCAGTCTCAATAGGTGTTATTCGTTCTTTTGATTCCTCGTTGTCATTCTGTCCATCTGATTCTGTCGATATTGGCGGTTTCTCCCCCCTCTGCCTCTCTGTCTGGGTCTCCTGTAGGAGTACCCATCTACCCCTTTTCCGTCGTCCCCTCCTCCTTGTCCTCCTCCTAAAGGGAGTCTAGTCTGTAGTGTTTCTCTAATGTTTTGGGGTTGTGTGTCCAGTTCAACATCTGAGTTGTCTGTACCTGAGTCATAAGATTGTCGTGTCAAATTATTATTTTTATAAAAATAAATTTTTCCACTTTTAAAGTCATCTTTATCCCTCATCATTTTCCTTCTTTTTCTAAATTTAATCTCTCCTTGTAATTTTTCCAAGACTCTTTGCATATCTTTATTGAGTTTCTTAAAGGCTGGGTCTTGTGCATAAAGGTTAACTTTTTCATACATCACTGTAGTGTCTGTTTTACATTGTCTAACCGTTTCTGATCTTCATCTATTATTAGTTGCATCAATTCTAATGTGCATTTTGTTAATATATTATTCCATTTTACTATGAAATCATTATTTGCTTCTTCCCCTCTTAAACTGATTCCTGGATCTAGCCTTATTCTAAGGCCTCTTGGGATTAGATCTTCTTTGACATCATTTTGTAGGCTAACCAATTCCCATTTTACTTTAAGTTCTTTTATTGCTTTCTTTTTGTATTCTTTAAATGCTGTAAATATGTCACTGCTTCTCTCATCTATATTTGTTTCATCAACATTAATAACTGGTTTAAAAGCCTCATTTATGTCAGTTTCCCATTTGTCATCAGAAATTTTAAAAGACATGTTTCTATCTCTTTAATGATCAACGGGTGGAGATGTAGACCCCCGATCAATAGTGGTTCAGAGTGAAAATATTACTTATTACTAGTAATTGGATAGAGGTGCACTTGCCACAAGAGGCGGAGTACTTATACATCCGTTAACTATGAACACTATAATAATTAAAGATGTGTGGTAGTGCACAATTAGACTCTCAAATTCCAACACTCACAAACTGTGCTGGCTGTCCCAAAATAATATACAATACAATAAAAGAGAAGGATTGAGCGAAATTTATCAGTCAATCAAAGAGGGACACAGGCCGCACTTAGTTAACCAGAGTTTTATTTACTATGTAATTCTGAACAACTGTAAATCAGAACGTCTACCCTCCACCCTATTCCTTTAAAGCGGAATACACACCTATTAAAATACACAGGTATTTAGAACAGGCTGGCCAGCTATTCATTGAAATATATCTCACAAACTTTCATGCACCATATACATAGTATCCTATATACACATAATATCAGTACTGCAAATGTAACTTGGGAGACAAGTAAATAGGGAACTTAGTAATCAAAACAAGTCTGTCGGTTATTACGGGGCCCCAAAGTTTCAGCTGTTATTAACAAGTAACTGTTCAGTTTCCAAGCTCTCAGTGTATATACACGCTCTGGATCTGGACACAGTTTCTTTACTTTACTTTTGCACAATGTAACAGCTTGATTGCAAGATTTATGCTTGTGATTTCTTTTATGGTTAAACTTGTGAGTGATATACATGCGGTGTCTTTCTGAAGATTAACGCACAATGTACCCTGGCGGGACAGACCCGGCTGTCAGCCGCAAGACTTTAAAGCCAATATAAAGGACTATTTATTCAGTACCTGTTATAGCAGTTTAGGCAATGCAAGAGTCTTTGTTGCTGCAATAGGGCTGCTTCACTTGCTTACCGCCATGTACCCTTCAGCGTTTCAGCGTTCCTCAGTAAAATTCAAATGCCGCTGGCTCTGTTCTCAGCTGCTCACAGCTGTTCACCTGTCGTGCTTTGCTCAATCATGACGCGTTTCTCCCCTCCCACATAGGGCTGAGTGTCGGGGCCTCATCAGATGTGTATCTTGGGGGGTGTGTCTCAGGCTTTATATTGACATTGGTTATCAGTACCTCCCCCTCTCTTTCACAGCACTATTTTACCTGCACAGCTTCAAAGCGAAACCGTGTCTTTCAATCGGTGTCAAACCGCACACAAAGGAACTGATCATTAATATTTACAATATGTACACAGAGATAGATTTGGCTGATGCATACTAAGAATTAGATTGCAACATGTTACGGATTCTTACGATTTTATAGTGACGACTTTATGAACACACCTCCACTGCTAGATATATTGCTTTTTACTTACATTTACTTGTTTTAAATATAGTTGTATAGCTATTATGTTCTTTTTAAGTTAAAGATACTTTCAATTGATGAACATTAAGGCCTGCATTATTCTGTAGTAAAAAAAGTATATGGAGCTTCCTAAATGTCACTACCTTCTTTTGACCAAATACATGTTCATCGCAAGTTAACCCTTTTTGCTTATACATACTTTAGATAAGGAGAGTTGTTCATAAGAAATGTGCATACTCTATTTTTTCATTTAAGCCAATTGGGCTTAAGGTATTTAACCTAAAAATCCATCTTGATTCATGCTGCAAGATGATTTTGTCTAGGTGACCACCCCTTCTATTCTGTTTTAACTGTTCAATGCCCATAATTTGCAACTTCGTGTGATCTGAGTTATGGTAGAGTTTGAAGTGTCTTGCTACTGGGCTATCTATGTCTTCATTTTTTAATATCGTCTCTATGCTCTCGGATTCTACTGAGCCTGTTCTAAATACCTGTGTATTTTTATTTTGGTGTGTATTCCGCTTTAAAGGAATAGGGTGGAGGGTAGACGTTCTGATTTACGGTTGTTCAGAATTACATAGTAAATAAAACTCTGGTTAACTAAGTGCGGCCTGTGTCCCTCTTTGATTGACTGATACATTTCGCTCAATCCTTGTCTTTTATTGTATTGTATATTATTTTGGGACAGCCAGCACAGTTTGTGAGTGTTGGAATTTGAGAGTCTAATTGTGCACTACCACACATCTTTAATTATTATGACTTTTAATAATTCTTTAAATGTATAAAGGACAGTAGACTAAGTAATCAAACTCAACAAATGCTATTGCTATCGTATTTCACACCAATGAAAACAGAAAATACCTATGAAGAAGCAGTAATTATGGATGTTTTGTTGTCTGCTCTCCAATCATGGGTCTGGGATTTAGCAATTGCTAGAGAAAGTGTTTAGTTTAGTCTTTTTGTCCCTGTTTGTGCCTCAGATTCTGTTGCACATTGACACTGTGGAGCTGAGTCAGGGAACATGTCACAACCAAGTTGCGGGATTATAGAATACAGATCATCATTTAATTTTTCAAAAGTTGAAAGCATAGTTCCCTTATATGTCCGTATGTATTTGCATATGTAAAGCTACAGGAGTGGAGCCCCAACCCTCCTGCAACAGTATTAGGTTTGCTTTCCTAATGTTCAGTACCCATACAATGTCTGACATTCACTGCCTCCTTTCTCTAGGCCTCTTCGCCCACTACCCCTTCAGAAGAGGTTCGGTCTGAGTTGTGTCTAGATGATGCCTCAACTGTTGACTCTTTATATGGCCTTATTATCAATATTTAAAGCCTTATTATTTGTGTTAGACTTTGCTGTTGGCGTGTGATCCTTAATTATTATCTTGCATCACACTAGTGAACCAATATTGCGGGTCCTGCCAAACTTCTTCACCTCGCACTCTCTGTGGTGTAAGAGCAAAATACCTGAATAACAGTGTCCTTCTTCTCAATTGTAAGTCTCTAGGGCAATACTGTTAGTAATTCAGGAAAGTGTCTCACCATTTAGGCTCTCTACGCTGGTTTGCTGCCGATTTCTAGTCTCTCGCGGCTTGCTTTCTGATAGTCGATGTCACTCAGCAGGGCAAATGAATTCGTAGGTGTGTAATGTTACCAGAGCAGATCTCTGACCCTCCAGTAAAAGAGATTTCTCTGAACCTGATTGCGCTCGGCACTGATACTATACTACCGGCAATCGTGGCATTATTCAGCTGGGCCACTTTGCCCCAAAGTCTTCTCAGTAGGAATCGAGGCCAAGATATATTCGGATGATATTTCTGCTTGTTAGTATAGATCAGGATATGAGTTTATGACACAAAATGTTGTAAATAAAAGCTCCGTAATGTGTTATAAAGCTAAAATTCACGGAGCTCAACTAGATCATGTCTGTTCACTTAGGCTGTTAGCTCCGCCTCCATAATAAGTTTACTTTAAATAGCTACTATAACCTACATGTATACTGGGTATGTAATATGTATGTCATGTTCTGTAACTTGATATTATGTCTGTTTAAAGTTTTCATGTTAGTTAGAAGCCACAATAACTGATAATAGTACATACTGTATATATAAAGGGAACATTATATGTCTGATAAATCCCTTTGTATCAAGATCACAAGTGTTATGTATATTTATACCATTGGCCTCTATTTATCAAGCCGTCAACCGCAAATATGCTGGAATTCAGCAGCGTATTTGTGGCGAGGCTGATTCGCCATAGTTATCAAGCTCTACAGACCGGCAAAAGTAGAATTTAGTGACGTAACATACGATCCGCCGGGCTCAGTCCGACACAGATCGATGCTTACGTCACTACAGATGTTCCGAACGCAAGTTCAGCACAATCTGACTACATTTGGAAGTTATAAAAGAACAACCAGGTATGCTCGCCACTATTCCGGCCCAGCGTACCTGGTTTTCAATCCGCCTCCCTGGAGGTGGCGGATGCCATAGGAATCAATGGGAGTCTGACAGCAGCGAAAGCTCATGTTTGCTGCTGCCCGATATCCCATTGATTCCTATGGGAAATGTCAGCACCTAACACCCTAACATGTACCCCGAGTCTAAATACCCCTAATCTGCCCCCCCTACACCGCCACCACCTTTATAATACTTATTAACCACTAAACCGCTGCTCCCAGACCCCGCCGCCACTCTAATAAAATGTTTAACCCCTAAACCACCGCTCCCGGACCCCGCCGCAACTAAATAAAATGTTTAACCCCTAATTTGCCCCCCTACACCGCCGCCACCTACATTAAACATATTAACCCCTATCCTGCCCCCCTACACCGCTGCCACTATATTAAACTTATTAACCCCTAAACCTAAGTCTAACCCTAACACCCCCTAACTTAAATATAATTTAAATACATCTAAATAAATATTACTATTATTAACTAAATTATTCCTATTTAAAACTAAGTACTTACCTATAAAATAAACCCTTAGCTAGCTACAATATAACTAATAGTTACATTGTAGCTATTTTAAGATTTATTCTTATTTTACAGACAAGTTTGTATTTATTTTAACTAGGTACAATAGTTATTAAATAGTTATTAACTATTTAATAACTTCCTAGCTAAAATAAATACAAAATTACCTGTAAAATAAATCCTAACCTAAGTTACAATTACACCTAACACTACACTACAATTAAATAAATTAAATTAATTAAATACAATTACCTACAATTAAATAAAATTAAATAAAATTAACTAAATTACAAAAAAAACACACTAAATTACAGAAATTAAAAAATAAATTACAGGAATTTTAAACTAATTACACCTAATATAAGCCCCTAATAAAATAAAAAAGCCCCCAAAATAATAAAATTCCCTACCCTATACTAAATTACAAATAGCCTTAAAAGGGCTTTTTGTGGGGCATTGCCCTAAAGTAATCAGCTCTTTTACCTGTAAAAAAAGAAATACAACCCCCCCAACATTAAAACCCACCACCCACACACCCAACCCTATTCTAAAACCCACCCCAAACCCCCCTTAAAAAAACTAACACTAACCCCCTGAAGATCACCCTACCTTGAGCCGTTTTCACCAAACCGGGCCGAAGTCTTCATCCAATCCGGCCAGAAGATGTACTCCAGATGGGCAGAAGTCTTCATTGAGGCGGCATCTTCTATCTTCTTCCATCCGACGATAGGATTGACCAATAGGATTGACCTCACATTCTATTGGCTTTTCCGATCAGCCAATAGAATGCAAGGTCAATCCTATTGGCAGATTGGATCAGCCAATCGGATTGAACTTCAATCCGATTGGCTGATTGCATCAGCCAATCGGATTTTTCCTACCTTAATTCCGATTGGCTGATAGAATCCTATCAGCCAATCGGAATTCAAGGGACGCCATCTTGGATGAAGTCATTTAAAGGAACCGTCATTCGTCGGGTAGTCGTCGGTTTGGATGGATGCACCGCGTCGGATGTCTTCAAGATTGAGAAGCTCCTCGTCTGATGGAAGAAGATAGAAGATGCCGTCTGGATGAAGACTTCTGCCCGTCTGGAGTACCTCTTCTGGCCGGATTGGATGAAGACTTCGGACCATCTGGAGGACCTCTTCTGGCGGATTGGATGAAGACTTCAGCCCGGTTGGGTGAAGACGGCTCAAGGTAGGGTGACCTTCAGGGGGTTAGTGTTAGTTTTTTTAAGGGGGGTTTGGGTGGGTTTTTAGAATAGGGTTGAGTGTGTGGGTGGTGGGTTTTATTTTGGGGGGGTTGTATTTCTTTTTTTACAGGTAAAAGAGCTGATTACTTTGGGGCAATGCCCCGCAAAAAGCCCTTTTAAGGGCTATTTGTAATTTAGTATAGGGTAGGGAATTTTATTATTTTGGGGGGCTTTTTTATTTTATTAGGGGGCTTAGATTAGGTGTAATTATTTTAAAATTCCTGTAATTTATTTTTTATTTTCTGTAATTTAGTGTTTGTTTTTTTTTGTAATTTAGTTAATTTTATTTAATTTTATTTAATTGTAGGTAATTGTATTTAATTAATTTAATTTATTTAATTGTAGTGTAGTGTTAGGTGTAATTGTAACTTAGGTTAGGATTTATTTTACAGGTTATTTTGTCTTTATTTTAACTAGGTAGTTATTAAATAGTTAATAACTATTTAATAACTATTGTACCTAGTTAAAATAACTACAAACTTGCCTGTAAAATAAAAATAAACCCTGAGATAGCTACAATGTAATTATTAGTTATATTGTAGCTAGTTTAGGGTTTATTTTATAGGTAAGTATTTAGTTTTAAATAGGAATAATTTAGTTATTAATAGTAATATTTATTTAGATGTATTTAAATTATATTTAAGTTAGGGGGGTGTTAGGGTTAGACTTAGGTTTAGGGGTTAATAACTTTAATATAGTGGCGGCGGTGTAGGGGGGGCGGGATAGGGGTTAATAAGTTTAATGTAGGTGGCGGCAGTGTAGGGGGGCAGATTAGGGGTTAATAAATGTAATGTAAGTGGAGGTGGGCTCCGGGAGCGGCGGTTTAGGGGTTAAACATTTTATTTAGTTGCGGCGGGGTCCGGGAGCGACAGGATAGGGGTTAAAAAGTTTATGTAGGTGGCGGCGGTATAGGGGGCGGTGGGCTCCAGGTTTAGGGGTTAATAACTTTATTTAGTTGCGGGGGGCTCCGAGGACGGCGGTTTTAGGGGGTAAAACAGTATCATGCTCATCTCTCCGTACTTGGTGCGCGGCTTTTTGACAGCTTTTTTGATAATTTTGGAGAGCGTATTCAGGTCCGCGGCAGCGATGTTAGGCGATCTTAGGCGAGCGTATTGGGCCCGTCGAATGCAGGTAAGTAGGCAGCTTGATAAATAGAGGCCATTGTGTGCAGATATCATGTAATGCTGCTTTTTACTATATAATGATATACAAAGCTTTTTTATGCAAATAAAAAGTGATTGTAATCCACACCAGTATTTTGTGTTATTGAAAACAAAATATCACAGAATAATAAGGAAAACATCATCAGACAGAAGCCAAATGTTGACAGTAAAAGTTAAACGCTGATAATTCAGATAAAGCAGCAATTTTACCCAACTTTCTAATTTAGTTCTATTATCTAATTTGCTTTGTTCTTTTGGTTTCCTTTGTTAAGGATTAAACTTAAGAGGCTGATATTAGCTCAGGGGCGTGCACGTGTATTTAGCACTCCGTGCAGCAGTGTTTGTAACTATGTATAACATTGCTATAAAAGTTCTTGCAAACTCTGCTGTCTGAAGATACATGCACGCTCCTGAGTTCACCTAGGATTACTCTTTAACAAAGGATACTAAGAGAACTAAGCACAAATGATAATATAAGTAAATTGGAAAGTTGTTTGAAATTTCCTGTTCTATCCACTCCATTTAAGTTTAATTTTGACTTTACCTGTCTCTTTAACAGTACAAAAAACAATATCAAATTAACCCCCAACCTACACCAACCCAGATTATTAATCACCAGCAAGACTTTATACAACAAACAATTTCTGTTACTTATATCATACTTAAATGGATAGGAAATTACACTTCTGATTCAGATATAATGTGTCATTTTAAGATACTTTTAATTTAACTTCTGTATCAAATGTATTTTGTTCTTTTGGTTTTTTTTGCTGAAAACAAAATGTACATATTCCCAGCAGTAGAAATGTACTACTGGGAACTCACTGCTGATTGGTGGCTACACATAGGTGCATCTTGTCATTGGCTCACCAGATATGCTCAGCTAGCTCCCAGTAGTACATTGCTGCTCTATAGCTGACTTTGCAGGAGTTAAACATATAGTTATATACAATCAGTGATACAATAATAAACTGATCTAACATATTAAAACATTATTGCACCTTTTATATCCCTTTAATTAATAACAGAAATAATTAATAAAAATTATATTCTAGGTAATCAATATCTTGTTAGATTTGTCACAATGTTATATTCATTAAACAAGGACTCACAAGATAGCACAAAGCTAGATCTGACTAAAGGGACAGTAAACACCTTGAGACTGTAATATAAACTAATTATTCCTAGGAAAACAACTTTACCGTATACTTTCATTGTCTAATAGTATTGTTATATCAGCTGTGTTCCGGGATATTATCTGTGTGTCACAGACGTACAGTGACTAATAATGCAATAAACACATAGAAATAACTTCACTGACTCACTATTTATTGTCTAATAGTATTGTTATATCAGGTGTGTGCCGGGATATTATCTGTGTGTCACAGACGTACAGTGACTAATAATGCAATAAACACATAGAAATAACTTCACTGACTCACTATTTATTGTCTAATAGTATTGTTATATCAGCTGTGTGCCGGGATATTATCTGTGTGTCACAAACGTAGTGACTAATAATGCAATAAACACATAGAAATAAGTTCACTGACTCACTATTTAATGTCTAATAGTATTGTTATATAAGCTGTGTGCCGGGATATTATCTGTGTGTCACAGAGGTACAGTGACTAATAATTCAATAAACACATAGAAATAACTTCACTGACTCACTATTCAATGTCTAATAGTATTGTTATATCAGCTGTGTGCCGGGATATTATCTGTGTTTCACAAACGTACAGTGACTAATAATGCAATAAACACATAGAAATAAGTTCACTGACTCACTATTTAATGTCTAATAGTATTGTTATATCAGCTGTGTGCCGGGATATTATCTGTATGTCACAGACCTACAGTGACTAATAATGCAATAAACACATAGAAATAAGCTCACTGACTCACTATTTATTGTCTAATAGTATTGTTATATCAGCTGTGTGCCGGGATATTATCTGTGTGTCACAAACGTACAGTGACTAATAATGCAATAAATACATATAAATAACGTCACTGACTCACTATTTAATGTCTAATCGTACTGTTATATCAGCTGTGTGCCGGGCTATTATCTGTGTGTCACAAACGTACAGTGACTAATAATGCAGTAAACACATAGAAATAACTTCACTGACACTATTTAATGTCTAATAGTATTGTTATATCAGCTGTGTCCCGGATACTTATCTGTGTGTCACAAACGTACAGTGACTAATAATGCAATAAATACATAGAAATAACGTCACTGACTCACTATTTAATGTCTAATAGTATTGTTATATCAGCTGTGTGCCGGGATATTATCTGTGTGTCACAGACGTACAGTGACTAATAATGCAATAAACACATAGAAATAGGCTCACTGACTCACTATTTAATGTCTAATAGTATTGTTATATCAGCTGTGTGCCGGGATATTATCTGTGTGTCACAGAGGTACAGTGACTAATAATTCAATAAACACATAGAAATAACTTCACTGACTCACTATTCAATGTCTAATAGTATTGTTATATCAGCTGTGTGCCGGGATATTATCTGTGTGTCACAGACGTACAGTGACTAATAATGCAATAAACACATATAAATAACTTCACTGACTCACTATTTATTGTCTAATAGTATTGTTATATCAGCTGTGTGCCGGGATATTATCTGTGTGTCACAAACGTAGTGACTAATAATGCAATAAACACATAGAAATAAGTTCACTGACTCACTATTTAATGTCTAATAGTATTGTTATATCAGCTGTGTGCCGGGATATTATCTGTGTGTCACAGACGTACAGTGACTAATAATGCAATAAACACATAGAAATATCTTCACTGACTCACTATTATTGTCTAATAGTATTGTTATATCAGCTGTGTGCCGGGATATTATCTGTGTGTCACAAACGTAGTGACTAATAATGCACTAAACACATAGAAATAAGTTCACTGACTCACTATTTAATGTCTAATAGTATTGTTATATCAGCTGTGTGCCAGGATATATCTGTGTGTCACAAACGTACAGTGACTAATAATGCAATAAATACATATAAATAACGTCACTGACTCACTATTTAATGTCTAATAGTATTGTTTATATCAGCTGTGTGCCGGGCTATTATCTGTGTGTCACAATCGTACAGTGACTAATAATGGCAGTAAACACATAGAAATAACTTCACTGACACTATTTAATGTCTAATAGTATTGTTATATCAGCTGTGTCCCGGGATATTATCTGTGTGTCACAAAGTACAGTGACTAATAATGCAATAAATACATAGAAATAAGTCACTGACTCACTATTTAATGTCTAATAGTATTGTTATATCAGCTGTGTGCGGGATATTATCTGTGTGTCACAGACGTACAGGACTAATAATGCAATAAACACATAGAAATAACTTCACTGACTCACTATTTAATGTCTAATAGTATTGTTATATCAGCTGTGTGCCGGGTATTATCTGTGTGTCACAAACGTACAGTGACCTAATAATGCAATAAACACATAGAAATAAATTCACTGACTCACTATTCAATGTCTAATAGTATTGTTATATCAGCTGTGTGCGGGAATATTATCTGTGTGTCACAGACGTACCAGTGACCTAATAATGCAATAAACACATAGAAATAAGTTCAGTGACTCACTATTTAATGTCTAATAGTATTGTTATATCAGCTGTGTGCTGGGATATTATCTGTGTGTCACAAACGTACCAGTGACTATAATGCAATAAACACATAGAAATAACTTCACTGACTCACTATTTATGTCTAATAGTATTGTTATATCAGCTGTGTTGCTGGGATATTATCTGTGTGTCACAAACGTACAGTGACTAATAATGCAATAAACACATAGAAATAACTTCACCTGACTCACTATTTAATGTCTAATAGTATTGTTATATCAGCTGCGTGTCGGGATATTATCTGTGTGTCACAAACGTACAGTGACTAATAATGCAATAAACACATAGAAATAAAATTCACTGACCTCACTATTTAATGTCTAATAGTATTGTTATATCAGCTGTGTGCCGGGATATTATCTGTGTGTCACGACATACAGTGACTAATAATGCAATAAACACACAGAAATAACTTCACTGACTCACTATTTAATGTCTAATATATTGTTATATCAGCTGTGTGCCGGGATATTATCTGTGTGTCACAGACGTACAGTGACTAATAATGCAATAAACACATAGAAATAATGTCACTGACTCACTATTTAATGTCTAATAGTATTGTTATATCAGCTGTGTGCCGGGATATTATCTGTGTGTCACAAACGTACAGTGACTAATAATGCAATAAACACACAGAATAAACTTCACTGACTCACTATTTAATGTCTAATAGTATTGTTACATCAGCTGGTGTGCGGGATATTATCTGTGTGTCACAAACGTACAGTGACTAATAATGTTCTAAACACATAGAAATAACTTCACTGACTCACTATATAATGTCTAATAGTATTGTATATCAGCTGTGTGCTGGGATATTATCTGTGTGTCACAAACGTACAGGACTAATAATGCAATAAACACATAGAAATAACTTCACCTGACCTCACTATTTAATGTCTAAATAGTATTGTTATATCAGCTGCGTGCCGGGATATTATCTGTGTGTCACAAACGTACAGTGACTAATAATGCAATAAACACATAGAAATAAATTCACTGACTCACTATTTAATGTCTAATAGTATTGTATATCAGCTGTGTGCCGGGATATTATCTGTGTGTCACAAACGTACAGTGCCTAATAATGTAATAAACACATAGAAATAACTTCACTGACTCAATATGTAATGTCTAATAGTATTGTATATCAGCTGTGTGCTGGGATATTATCTGTGTGTCACAGACGTTACAGTGACTAATAATGCAATAAACACACAGAAATAAACTTCATGACTCACTATTTAATGTCTAATAGTATTGTTATATCAGCTGTGTGCCGGGATATTATCTGTGTGTCACAAACGTACAGTGACTAATAATGCAATAAAACACACAGAAATAACTTCACTGACTCACTATTTAATGTCTAATAGTATTGTTACATCAGCTGTGTGCGGGATATTATCTGTGTGTCACAAACGTACAGTGACTAATAATGTACTAACACACCATAGAAATAACTTCACTGACTCACTATTTAATGTCTAATAGTATTGTTATATCAGCTGTGTGCTGGGATATTATCTGTGTGTCACAGACGTACAGTGACTAATAATGCAATAAACACACAGAAATAAGCTCACTGACTCACTATTTAATGTTGAAGCCGTTTAATGTTTCTCTGTCCCCTGCAAGTGATCTGCTTGCTTGCGGTATGTCTGGGCATTCACCTTTCACCTCCAGTTGAATTATGATCCGTACGCAGAAAGAGCATCCCACTCGCTTGTGCTACTAGTCGCTTCGGTCATGGCGAGTTTCCTGTGTTGCTTTAGGTTTCCTCCGGCAGCTGCACGCCAACACTACAGTGGTACAAAGGGTCCCCACTTTATAGTGATTCCTCTATTCACTACATATAAACTGTAATAAACAAACAGCAGGGAACAGTCCTATGGATGAAAGTTCCAGTGAACATTCAAATTAATGTTACAGAATTCTGCACAATGTACAAAATTATGTAACATTAACCTAGCAAACACCTGCAAAATAAAAAAGGATTTTAAGTTTAACCCCCCAAACCCGTACTTCAACAGCTCATCACATGCACACAGTCTAATCTCAGTGAAATCAGTCATACTTTTGAACTACATGTAGCACGCTCCTGCACTGGGCGTAAAGCAGCCGACAGCCTTACTCGAATGGGAATGCGCAATGTAGTACAACTGTACGATCTGATGCACTATGATTAGACAAGCGTGCCTGTGAATTCTGTTGAAGGAACAGAAAAGCTGGCGAGGAAGGTAAGGCAAAAATAGGTTTGAACATTGACTGGCTCTTTAAGACTGCTTTATTAGAAAGATGCAGCATTATCATGACTTCATCAGAGACATCTGACATAGCGCTTGATGAGCAAAACGCGTAAGAATGGTCTGATAATCCTGATTTATTTCTAATAAAGTAGCGAGTAAACCATAGGACTGTTTTGTGCCTTTTGCTTTATTTATTACATTTACCTTCAATATTTATTTTGCCTCATTTTCTTATAACTTAAGCTTGAAAAAGTTTCAGTCCTGAAAACTAAACATGCACATAGCAGCATCCACATATCTGCTCAGAAGTGACTTCGTTTTGATCCAGGAGTTATATCTTACCCTGTAAGGTATAGGGGGGGTAGTTATCAATGCGTCTACTTTTCCTGCCTTCGCCGGCCCAATACCGCCCGCCTAAGCTCGCCTCACATCGCCGCCGTGGACCTGCAAAAAATTCGCCTTAAGTTATCAAAAAAGCTGTCAAAAAGCCGCGCACCAAGTACGGGGCGATGAGCAGCGGACCTGTGATAGTTATCACTCGTCCGATCTCGCTGCTCTTCGGCCTTTTTTACAGCTTTCTTGCTAGCCTGTCACTAAGCACCCACACTAAACTACACTGTTTCTACCCCCTATACCGGCGCCCCCCCGGAACTAAATAAATTTAGTACCCCTAAACCGCCACTCCTAGACCCCGCCGCAACTCTTATAAATGTATTAACCCTAAACCGGCGCCTCCCCGGACCCCGCCGCAACCTATATTAAATTTATTAACCCTATCATGCCCCCCCTACACCGTCGCCACCTATAATAAATTTATTAAACCCCTATCCTGCCCCCCACTACACCGCCGCCACTGTAATAAAATTATTAACCCTAAACCTAAGTCTAAACACTAACCCTAAAACCCCCTAAGTTAAATATTAATTAAATAAATCTAAATAATATTTCTATTATGAACTAAATTAATCCTATTTAAAACTAAATACTTACCTTTAAAATAAACCCTAATATAAGCTACAATATAAATAATAATTATATTGTAGCTATGTTAGGATTTATTTTTATTTTACAGGCAAATTTCAATTTATTTTAACTTGGTACAATAGCTATTAAATAGTTATTAACTATTTAATAGCTTACCTAGCTAAAATAAAGAGAAATTAACCTGTAAAATAAAAACTAACCTAAGTTACAATTTATTATTATACTTTAATAAATTATTCCTATTTAAAACTAAATACTTACCTGTAAAATAAACCCTAAGATAGCTATATTGTAATTAATAATTACATTGTAGCTATCTTAGGATTTATATTTATTTTACAGGTAACTTTGTATTTCTTTTAGCTAGTTTAGAATAGTTATTAAATAGTTATTAACTATTTAATAACTACCTAGCTAAAAGAAATACAAATTACCTGTAAACTAAATCCTAACCTAGTTACAATTAAACCTACACCTACACTATCATTAAATTTAATTAAATAAATTAACTACAAATAACTACAATTAATACAATTACATAAACTAACTAAAGTACAAAAATAAAAAAAAATAAGTTACAAACATTTTAAAAATATTACAATTTTAAGCTACTTACACCTATCTAAGCCCCTAATACAATAACAAAGCCCCACAAAATAAAAAAAATGCCCTACCCTATTCTAAATTAAAAAAGTTCAAAGCTCTTTTACCTTACCAGCCCTTAAAAGGGCCTTTCGTGGGGCATGCCCCAAAAAATTCAGCTCTTTTGCCTGTAAGAAAAATACAACCCCCCAACATTAAAACTCAACACCCACATACCCCTAATCTAACCCAAACCCCCCTTAAAAAAACCTAACCACCACCCCCCTGAAGATCATCCTACCTTGAGTCGTCTTCACTCAGCCGAGCAGCTGGATGGAACCGAAGAGGAGATCCGGAGCAGCAGAAGTTATCCTCCAAGGGCGCTGAAGAAATCTTCCATCCGATGAAGTGATCTCCAAGCGGCACTGAAGAAGTCTTCCATCCAATGAAGTGATCCTCAAAGCGGCGCTGAAGAAGTCTTCGATCCGGGCGATGTCATCTTCCAAGCAGGGTCTTCAATCTTCTTCTTCGGATCCATCTTCATTCCGCCGACGCGGAACATCCTTCTTTCCCAACGGACCTACCCGACGAATGAAGGCTCCTTCCAAGATGGCGTCCCTTCAATTCCGATTGGCTGATAGGATTCTATCAGCCAATCAGAATTAAGGTAGGAAAAATCTGATTGGCTGATTGAATCAGCCAATCAGATTGAAGTTCAATCCGATTGGCTGATCCAATCAGCCAATCAGATTGAGCTCCCATTCTATTGGCTGTTCCGATCAGCCAAATAGAATGCGAGCTCAATCTGATTGGCTGATTCAATCAGCAATAAGATTTTTCCTACCTTAATTCCGATTGGCTGATAGAATCCTATCAGCCAATCGGAATTGAAGGGACGCCATCTTGGATGACGTCCCTTAAAGGAGCCTTCATTCGTCGGTAGTCCGTCGGGAAAGAAGGATGTTCCGCGTCGGCGGAATGAAGATGGATCCTGAAGAAGAAGATGGAAGACCCCGCTTGGAAGATGACATCGCCCGGATCGAAGACTTCTTCAGCGCCGCTTGGAGGATCACTTCATCGGATGGAAGATTTCTTCAGCGCCCCCTTGGAGGATAACTTCTGCCGCTCCGGATCTCCCTCTTCGGTTCCATCGCTGCTCGGCTGAGTGAAGACGACTCAAGGTAGGATGATCTTCAGGGGGGGTAGTGTTAGGTTTTTTTAAGGGGGTTTGGGTTTAGATTAGGGTTATGTGGGTGTTGGGTTTTAATGTTGGGGGGTTGTATTTTCTTTGGGGCAAATTTTGTATTTCTTTTAGCTAGGTAGTTATTAAATAGTTAATAACTATTTAATAACTATTCTAACTAGCTAAAATAAATACAAGTTACCTGTAAAATAAATATAAATCCTAAGATAGCTACAATGTAATTATTAATTACATTATAGCTATCTTAGGGTTTATTTTACAGGTAAGTATTTAGTTTTAAATAGGAATAATTTATTAAAGTATAGTGTAGTCTTAGGTGTAATTGTAACTTAGGTTAGTTTTTATTTTACAGTTAATTTCTTCTTTATTTTAGCTAGGTAAGCTATTAAATAGTTAATAACTATTTAATAGCTATTGTACCTAGTTAAAATAAATTGAAATTTGCCTGTAAAATAAAAAATATATCCTAACATAGGTACAATATAATTATTATTTATATTGTAGCTATATTAGGGTTTATTTTAAAGGTAAGTATTTCGTTTTAAATAGGATTAATTTAGTTCATAATAGAAAATATTATTTAGATTATTTAATTAATATTTAAGTTAGGGGGTGTTAGGGTTAGTGTTAGACTTAGTTTTAGGAGTTAATCATTTTATTAGTGGCGGCGGTGTAGTGGGGGGCAGGGATAGGGGTTAATAAATTTATTATAGGTGGCGACGGTGTAGGGGGGGCAGGATAGGGTTAATAAATTTAATATAGGTTGCGGCGGGGTCCGGGAGCGGAGGGTTTCAGGGGTTATACATATATTATCGTTGCGGTGGGTTCAGGGAGCGTCCGGTGGTTTAGGGGTTAACATGTTTATTATAGCTTGCGGTGGGCTCCGGGAGCGGCGGTTTAGGGGGTAAACACTTTATTTAGTTGCAGCGGTGTAGGGGGGGACAGATTAGGGGTGTTTAGACTCGGGGTACATGTTAGGGTGTTAGGCGCAGACAGCTCCCATAGGAATCAATGGGATGTCTGTCATCAGCGAACTGAAACTTTCGCTATGGTCAGGACTCCCATTGATTCCTATGGGATCCGCCGCCTCCAGGGCGGCGGATGAAAACCAGGTACGCTGGGCCATAAAAGTGCCGAGCGTACCTGCTAGTTTTTTGATAACTAGCAAAAGTAGTCAGATTGTGCCGCACTTGTGTGCGGAACATCTGGAGTGACGTAAGAATCGATCTGTGTTGGACTGAGTCCGGCGGATCGAAGCTTACGTCACTAAATTCTACTTTTGCCAGTATCTAGGGCTTGATAACTAAGGCGAATCAGCCTCGCCACAAATACGCTGCGGAATTCCAGCGTATTTGAGGTTGACGGCTTGATAACTACCCCCCTTAATGTCTAGTTGATATGAATACTTTCCTTACATGCTTCGTCTTTTCAGTCCATAAAAAAGAGGTTTGGTATTGCAATCACTATCAGCTAGATTACGAGTTTTGTCGGTAAAGCCGTGCGGTGCTAACGAGCAGTTTTCAGTCACCGCTCACCTACAGACAACGCTGGTATTATGAGTTTTCTCAAACCCAGCGTTAGCCGCAGAAAAGTGAGCGGAGAGCAAAATTTAGCTCCACATCGCACTGTAATACCAGCGCTGTTACGGTAGTGGTAAGCTGGCTAAACGTGCTCCGTGCATGATTTCCCCATAGGAATCAATGGGGCAGAGCCGGCTGAAAAAACCCTAACACCTGCAAGAAAGCCGCGTTCAGCTGCTAACGCAGCCCCATTGATTCCTATGGGGAAATATATTTTATGTCTACAGCTAATACCCTAACATGAACCCGAGTCTAAACACCCCTATTCTTACACTTATTAACCCCTAATCTGCCGCCCGACATCGCTGACACCTACATTATATTATTAACCCCTAATCTGCCGCTCCGGACACCGCCACCTACAATATACTTATGAATCCCTAATCTGCTGCCCCTAACATCGCCAACACCTACATTATATTTATTAACCCCTAATCTGCCACCCCCAATGTCGCCGGGAACCTACCTACACTTAATAACCCCTAATCTGCCGTCCCCAATGTCGCTGCCACTATAATAAAGTTATGAACCCCTAAACCTAGGTCTAACCCTAACCCTAACACCCCCCTAATTAAATATTATTTAAAAACTCTAAATAAAATAACTACAATTAACTAAATTATTCCAATTTAAAACTAAATACTTACCTATAAAATAAACCCTAAGGCCTAGATTTAGAGTTGGGCGGTAAGCCGTCAAAACCAGCGTTAGAGGCTCCTAACGCTGGTTTTTACCGCCCGCTGGTATTTGGAGTCAGTCAGGAAAGGGTCTACGCTCACTTTCCAGCCATGACTTTTCCATACCGCAGATCCCCCTACGCCATTTGCGTATCCTATCTTTTCAATGGGATCTTTCTAACGCCGGGTATTTAGAGTCGTGGCTGAAGTGAGCGTTAGAAATCTAACGGACAAAACT
>NW_026511834.1:0-32425 GCF_027579735.1 Bombina bombina
TTTATTGTTAAAAAAACAAAAACATTTAACCCCTCCAAAATTATAACCCTACCCTCTAATCCCCCCTCCACCATAGGAACCCCTCTACCTACTTCCACCCTCCTCCTTCACTAACCCTGCCGCTGTCAGTTGTTTTTTTTTTTCTGTAGCATAGCGGACCTACCTGCTCCCGCCCCCCTCCAGCGATGGGCCGTCCACCCGCCTCCCTCCTAATCCTCCCACACCACCAACGATCGGCACCACAGGTGTCCGATGCAGAGAGGGCCACAAAGTGGCCTTCTCTGCATCGGTAACTCTGCCCGTCTATTTCTGCACTGCGCCACTCGCTTATTTTAGCAAGATCGCAGCAGAGAGAGGCCCAGGACAACGCTGGTCCTTAAGGGTACGGCGCTGGTCGTTAAGGGGTTAAACCCTCCGCTCAGGACATGTAGTACTGGGCAAATAGCATGTCCTGAGCAGTACTTTTACTATGTGTTTAACCCCATTTGCAGGAGTTAGACACATGGGGCCCGATCACATATGCGGCGTCGTGTGCAAAACCTAGCGTCGCCAATTTTTAGTCACACATATACGATGCAGCATACAAGTGACACACGTATATTTTACCTGTCGTCCACAGGTAAACTAACGGAACAGCCAATAGAATGCAAGCTCAATCTGATTGGCTGATTGGATCAGCCAATCGGATTGAACTTGATTCTGATTGGCTGATTCCATCAGCCAATCAGAATTTTCCTACCTTAATTCCGATTGGCTGATAGAATCCTATCAGCCAATCGGAATTCGAGGGACGCCATCTTGGATGACGTCCCTTAAAGGAACCTTCATTCGGCGAGTAGGCGTCAGTTGAAGAGGTTGGATCCGCGTCGGTTGGAAAGAAGATGGCTCCGCTCCGCTCCAGAAGAAAGAAGATTGAAGATGTGGCTTGATAGAAGACTTCATCCCGATGATGGACTTCCGACTTCAGCCCGATGATGGATTTCTTCAGCCGCCGCTTGGATCCAGACTTCAGCCTGAGGATGGACGTCACTCTTCAGCCCCCCGCTTGGGCTTGGCTCAAGACTCTGGACCGATCGGTGAACCTGGCATGGTGAAGACAAGGTAGGAAGATCTTCAGGGGCTTAGTGTTAGGTTTATTTAAGGGGGGTTTGGGTTAGATTAGGGGTATGTGGGTGGTGGGTTGTAATGTTGGGGGTATTGTATGTTTTTTTTTACAAGCAAAAGAGCTGAATTCTTTGGGGCATGCCCCGCAAAGGGCCCTGTTCAGGGCTGGTAAGGTAAAAGAGCTTTGAACTTTTTTAATTTAGAATAGGGTAGGGCATTTTTTTATTTTGGGGGGCTTTGTTATTTTATTAGGGGGCTTAGAGTAGGTGTAATTAGTTTAAAATTGTTGTAATATTATTCTAATGTTTGTAAATATTTTTTTATTTTTTGTAACTTAGTTCTTTTTTATTTTTTTACTTTAGTTAGTTTATTTCATTGTATTTATTTGTAGATATTGTATTTAATTAATTTATTGATAGTGTAGTGTTAGGTTTAATTGTAGATAATTGTAGGTATTTTATTTAATTTATTTATTGATAGTGTAGTGTTAGGTTTAATTGTAACTTAGGTTAGGATTTATTTTACAGGTGATTTTGTAATTATTTTAACTATTTTAGCTATTAAATAGTTCTTAACTATTTAATAGCTATTGTACCTGGTTAAAATAAATACAAAGTTACCTGTAAAATAAATATTAATCCTAAAATAGCTACAATATAATTATTATTTATATTGTAGCTATATTAGGGTTTATTTTACAGGTAAGTATTTAGCTTTAAATAGGAATAATTTATATAATAAGAGTTAATTTATTTCGTTAGATTTAAATTATATTTAACTTAGGGGGGTGTTAGTGTTAGGGTTAGACTTAGCTTTAGGGGTTAAAAAATTTATTAGAGTAGCGGTGAGCTCCGATCGGCAGATTAGGGGTTAATACTTGAAGTTAGGTGTCGGCGATGTTAGGGAGGGCAGATTAGGGGTTAATACTATTTCTTATAGGGTTATTGAGGCGGGAGTGAGGCGGATTAGGGGTTAATAACTTTATTATAGTAGCGCTCAGGTCCGGCCGGCAGATTAGGGGTTAATAAGTGTAGCTAGGTGGAGGCGACGTTGGGGGCGGCAGATTAGGGGTTAATAAATATAATATAGGGGTCGGCGGTGTTAGGGGCAGCAGATTGGGGTATATAGGGATAATGTAGTTGGCGGCGGTGTACGGAGCGGCAGATTAGGGGTTAAAAATAATATGCAGGGGTCAGCGATAGCGGGGGCGGCAGATTAGGGGTTAATAAGTGTAAGGCTAGGGGTGTTTAGACTCGGGGTACATGTTAGGGTGTTAGGTGCAGACTTAGGAAGAGTTTCCCCATAGGAAACATTGGGGCTGCGTTAGGAGCTGAACGCGGCTTTTTTGCAGGTGTTAGGTTTTTTTTCAGCTCAAACAGCCCCATTGTTTCCTATGGGGGAATCGTGCACGAGCACGTTTTTGAGGCTGGCCGCGTCCGTAAGCACCGCTGGTATCTAGAGTTGCAGTGGCGTTAAATTATGCTCTACGCTCCCTTTTTGGAGCCTAACGCACTGAAAACCCAGCCATTCTGTTAACTCTAAATACCAGCGGTATTTAGTTGAAATAATTTTTATTGAGTGCAGAAATTAATATCATACAAGAAAAAACAATACATAGCTTAAATCTTAACCCCCATTGACCCGCCTCACATTGGGTACAACATTATTGCATGCTATATAAACATTCAGTACACTCCTTAGGACCCATGATACAGCTGGGCCTCCGATAGTCTCTTTGCACTCTACATTTTTATGAAAATCTATATGAAAAAATAAAAAGAAACAAAAACCCAGGAAAAAATATGAAGAAACAACAAGGAAAAATCTTCATGGGGTCAACATTAATAACAATAAAACATAATAATATAAAAAAAAAAAAAAAGTAAGAAACTGTCAGATTGTTACATTCTCTGCTCAGTCTCTAAGGCTGGATATCTCGGTCATGTCTCTAAATATGCTATAAATCCTATCAAATGTGGCCTCTCCATCTCTCCTTGTGGTGTGGTTCAGTTGAGGTTATCTCCGGCTCCCCCCATTATCCAATAGAACCAAATTTTGCCAAAAGTGTCCCTCGTATTTTGTAAATGAGACGCTGTCTCATGTAAAGCGTACTCCGGCTATTTTGTTGATAATCTCTGGCCATGTAGGTACCCCTGTCTTCCAGTGTTTGGCTATTAAGGTCCTAACTATAGTGAAGATAATTCGAAGAAAGTGTTTATGTGGGAGTTGTAGCCCTTAATTTTAGTGTTTAGTAGAGCTTGCGGGGCACTGACATTGACCTGGTCTCTGACCAAGTTAGATAAGAGTCTGAAGTCTGATCCCATATATTTTTAACTTTAGGACATTCCCACCACATATGTATGTATGTACCTAGTCTTACATCCTCTATAGCAAAAGTGTGCCATTCTTTCAGGAGTCATATACCAACGGAACACCGATTTTAAACTATTTTCCCTGAGGTCTGCACTCAACAAACCCCTACTCGTCCATATGTTATAGTGTGCCAGTCCTCTGTCGTTAGGTCAATGTTCAGGTCTCTTTCCCATCTACTAACAATGGGTGGTTTGTTCTTTATTCTAGCTGATTGTATAGCTTGATACATATGTGAGATAGCTTGTTTAGGCCTGTTTTTGCGCTACATTGTCTCCCAAGCGTCGTGGATTGATTTACCCTCCTACCTTGAATGTACGAGTGAATAGCTGAGGAGATCTGCAGGTATAGAAACCACTGCAAGGAATGGTTCTAATATCTTTTGTAGTTGTGTGAATGTGACTATAGAGCCTTGCTGTAGAAAATCTGCCACTCTGTATAGGCCCTTGTTCTCCCATTTATCTACATGAATGTAACAGTCACCCGGGATTATGTATTTTAACGGCTTTTCAAGGGAATGTTGTGACACCAGCTTGTGAGAGTTGATTGACTTATGCCACTGTCGGCCTGATATCAATAGTGCTTGCGGTGTGAAACCTCTAGTGGTTCTCAAGACCTCTTTCCGCCACAGCACATCGTCTGGCGAGTTGAGTCCCCCCATAGTGGCCTCTAGAGCAGGCCAGACAATGTCACAGTCCGTCTCCCTAGTGTCGCAGTCTGGGCTAGTCTGGCAGCTTGGTAATAGTCTTAAATTGGGGAGTCCTACCCCTCCTAGTTGTCTGTGTCTCGTGAGTATGACTTCAGGTATTCTGGCATGTTTACCTCCCCTTAGAAAAGAAACTAGTTTAGACTGGATAGTATCTAAATCTTTGTTAGGGATCTCAATCGGCAGCGTCCTAAAAAGATAAAGGAGCCTGGGTAAAATATTCATTTTGATTGATGACAGTCTCCCATACCATGAGAAGCTATACTGTTGCCATTTTGTGATGTCCTGTTTTATAGACTTGTATAGGGAGGATAGTTGGCTTGGTAGAGTTTATCAAAATTTGGTGTCAATCTAACCCCCAAATATTTCACATGTTCATATGCCCATTTGAAATCGAAGTTAATCCAATAGTTTGATAGTGGTCTAGGGATAGCAATGGGAAGGGCCTCGCACTTATCCGAATTGATCTTATATCCCGAAACCGTGGAAAACTTGTGCAGGATGTCATAGACTAGGGTAAAGAAATGGTCGGCTTGGTCAGGGTCAGGAGGACATCATCTGCGAATAATGTTAATTTATGGGATTTTCCCTCTATTTCAAGGCCTTTAACCCCAGCTTCTCCTCGAATGTACTCTGCTAGTGGCTCTATGCATATGGCAAAAAGCAAAGGCGACAATGGGCACCCCTGCCGTGTACCATTTAAGATGTTAAAAGTGCAAGATTGGTGACCAATCGCTCTCACACATGCTGTGGGGTTAGAGTATAGGGTGGTTATTGCAGAGACAAAGGATCCCTCAAATCCATTTCTTTTAGTACCGTCAGCATGTATCCCCAGTCCACCCTATCGAATGCCTTCTCCGCATCCAGAGAGAGGAGCAGAGAAGGCACTTCGTGGCTCTTAAGATAATCTATTACCGACACCATCCGTCTTATATTGTCCGGGGCTTCCCTGTCTTTAATAAAGCCAACTTGATCTGGGTTGATTATGGTGGGAAGAATGTTTTAACCTGTTAGCTAAAATTTTTGTGATTATTTTGATATCCTGGTTAATAAGGGATATTGGCCGGTAACTAGAGCAGTGTTTTGGGTTTTTCCCTTGCTTAGGTATGACTACTATTTTAGCCTGGAGCAGGTCTCTAGGTAGCATCCTGCCTTCCATTATATGGTTTGCTAGGTGCGTAAGGTGTGGGGTCAATAGGCCTGCAAACATCTTGTAGTATTCGCTTGGTAGGCCATCAGGTCCAGGGGCCTTACCTGGCTTGAGATCCTAATGACTTGTGTAACCTCCATCGTGGTAATTTTGGAGTTTAAGGATTCCCTATCTGCGTCTGTAATTTTTTTCAAATTTGCTTTGGTGAGAAAATCACCTAGCAGGGTTTCAGTGGTTGTACAGTGGGAAACTTTTTTGCCGTCATATAACTCACGATAGAATGAAGCGAAGGCATCTACTATCTCTTGGGGATGGCTCGTCTCCCCCGTCCTCCCTGCATATCGAGGGAATGGACACCGCTGTATAGTTATCTCTGATCTTTTTGGCCAGATATTTGTCCGGTTTGTTGGCATAAAGGAAGTAATGTGTCTTCAATCTATGTGCATATTTTATCGATTGTTTGTTAAGGATCTCATTAAGCTGGCACGTTTTTGGTCTAGTAATTTTAGGGTGGAATTGGTCATGGTGAGTTTATGTTTCCTCTCTAACTTCCAATTTCTCTAGTCAGTCTTTCTGTTGTCAAGGTTGCAGTCTTTTTAAGCTGTGCCTTCTCTTTAATTAACATGCCCTAATAACCGTTTTGTGGGCAGCCCATACTGAGACTGGGTTGTCTGTGGTGTCAAGATTAAGAGCCCAATACTCTTCCATTGCTTTCAACAATTTTTCTTTTGTCAATGGGTTCTGGAGGCAAGTTGGATCAAATGTCCAAGTTTGTGTTCTATTGGGGTTTTTAATTCCTGGAGTAGAGTCTGTGTAATGGAATGGTCCGACCAAGTGCACGGGTGATTTTGGCTGATAGTAATAGTGGGCATAGAATCTGGCTGATCATAATATAATCTAGTTTGGAGTAGCTATTGTGTGCTGTCGAATAAAATGTTGTGTCTGTTGTGACCCCATATAAGGAGTTCCATGTATCCACTAAAGTATGCGGGGATAATGATTTTAAAACTGCACTCGCTACCTTCTTTTGGTGATTTAATTTTTAGAGGAGAGTTGAGACTTCGAGTACCTAAGTGCCTGGAGGTCAATGTTGAAATCCCCCGCTAAAATTATCCTTATCTGTGACCAGCCCGTTAGTAGCCGTGAGATCTCCCTAAAAAATGCATCCTGTTTCTCATTTGGGGCGTATATGTTGCAAAACAGGATATCAACCCCTGGATCTGACCCCTCACCAACAAATATCTTCCCTCTCTATCTATAATCGAGTCAAGGTGTACAAAGTGTAGTGAGTCGTGTAGTAGTATCGACACCCCCCTTTTTTTTCCCCCCTGCAGTAGAGTGTAGCTTTGGAAAAGCCTCTGGACCAGTATTTGGGGAGCTGTTGTTTAGTAAGATGGTCTTGCAGTAGATCACATTCGCCTGGAGGCGTCTGTAATGGTTAAACGCTGTGCGTCGTTTCGTGTCTGAATTTAACCCTCTACATTGTGTGAGACTAAATTAATCTGTGGTAAGGCCATTAATTTGACTAGAGCACATGCATATCTGAAACCAGAAACCAAACCTGGTATAAGTGAGGAAGGTGTATGGTCAGGAGTCCTAAATCTGGGTAAAAGTCGGTCACCACAACATACCAGCATGACAGGTTATAGATATCTCTACTATTGCATCTGACAGTTAAAAAAAAACAGATTGGCAGTAAATAAAATAAAAACTTAACTCTAAATTGAACTAAAACAACAACATTCTGAGCATTAAAAAACTAGGCATATGTCTATGCATAACAATGGGATGTGCAGTAATTCTAATGTAAACATGTCTGGAACTTTCATAATACAGATATGGATAACATCAATTTTTATCATCAAAAAAGGGAAAACCTCCTCCCGGGGCGAGCTCTAATGCCACCCAGGAGAAGCATTGAGTACAGACCTCTGCAACTTTACCTAGCAGTCCAGTTCATGGTTTCACCTTTTTCTTTTTTGCCACTCTAGACCACCGAGGCTTACCCGTCAAGGGCGTGGCTCCTTACCAGCAAGTGTTGTGATGAGGTGGGATCCTCAGGATTGCTGGTGTTTCTACATTCAGGTATTGGCATATTTCTGGGATGTCCTGTGCTGATTTAATCGTGTACATCTTGTGGTTGTGGGAAATATGCAAAGCAAAAGGATATCCCCACCTGTATGGAATGTTGTGCTTCCTCAGTAGAGACGTGAGGGGACGTAGAGCATATCTTTTTTTGTAGTGTGCGGCACAGAGGTCTTGATAGAGTTGAACAATTTGCCCCTTGAAACTTGAAGGGTTGGTGCTGTCTGGATGCTGACATGATGCTTTCTCTGTCAGGGAAACGTAGCATCTTGACTATGACGTCCCTGGGTGGGAGGCCCTCCTTTGGTTTTGGCCTCAGGGCCCTATGAGCTCTTTCCATTGCAAAGTCTGTGGCTCCCTCTCCGCCTGTGATAGCCCTAAAAAGGCGCAGCAGATATGAGGGGTAGATCCGTGGCTTCTATACTTTCCGGAATCCCTTTAGTCTGATATTGTCCTTCTGTTTCTATTTTCTAGATCCTCCATTTTATCTTGGAGGTCTAGAAGCTGTTGTTGGTTGGATGCTATAGATTCTGAATGGTGGTTGTAGTTTTCAGCCAAGGTTTCCTGTTCAGTCTCTATTGCTTCTACTCTGTCTCCCAGGTCAGATAGATCTTGTTTGATCTCGGCCAAACTATTAGTGACTGAGGAATGCAAGTTATCAATTTTATTCATCAATTTTTCCAGCCCTGCTGCCATATCTTCCTTGGAGACAAGGTGCCTGAAGGTCAGCTTTTGTCATACCTCCACATGTCCCTGGCGTGTCCACCGTGCTCGCTATGGAAGCGTGATGTCCTCTCTTCTAGCTCCCCATTCCACCTCCTCTGCGGCCAGCCCTTAGTGGACCTTAAATATGAGTCTAGTGCTGTGGACTTTAGGTTTTTGTCCAGTTTATTAGGGTTTTTTGGCTGCCATCTTAGTGCACTAGGGGAAGGCTGTGTGGGCCTTGTTTATTGCAACCAGTATCGGAGCTGCTGTATAGGAGGCTTTCAGAGACGCCAGGGAAGGCAACAGGGCCAATTTTTGTTTAAGGACCCCCTCTGCTCATTTAGCGGTATGAGTACTTATCAGTCACTGTGCACCCTGATTACACCGCCACCCCGCTATAATATTGTGTAACAGTTCTATTATACCCTTACAGGGCCTTCCTGGTGCTTTCAGGGGTAATTCCCAATAGTTTTTAGTGTGCTGTTTGCGGCCCGAGTTTAACATTAGCCGTTTATCTACTAATGCTGGCCGGGTATCGCAAGTACTGCTGCTCGTGAGGGCCTATTGTCGATCCTCCAATTGCCTCGCTGTAGGGAGGGCGACAGCCTCTGTGTCTCTCTCACCTGCAGGCTTAAGGATGCCGAGTGCTGCCGTGGCCGCGGCTAAAAATATGGCCCTGTGCCAGGGACCGCAATGCGCTGCTTAGGGTGTAGTCCCCATTACCTCTCTGCCGTTAGCTCACACATAGTAGGTAGATGCGCCTCAGCCAGATTACCGTCGACTCACTTGATGGGCTCTCAGCGATGCCGGATCTGTTGCTGCGTGGCAGAGAAAAGTGCGCGCCAAGTCTCCCGGTCAGGTTTATAGCCTTCTGCTCCTCCTCCCTCTGAGGATACTGCGCTGAAAGTGGCCCCTTATTGTAGATATCCTCTGCAGAGGTCTTTTAGATTCTAAAGAAAGTCTCCAAACATGCTTTTTTTACTTTTATGCTTTAGTTGCTGCACAGAGCTGCCAAGTTAAGCTGCCATCTTAGAGCTTGGCTAGACTCCGCCCCCCATACCAGCGGTATTTAAAAGGTGCGGCCAGAAAAAAGCATGCGTAGCTAACGCACCCCTTTGGCCGCAAAACTCTAAATCTAGGCGTGTGTTTCTTGTACATAGGCCCCAATCAGCTAAGTTTTGGGCAGGGCGTCCATCCGGGACATCAAAAATATGTTATTATTATTCTGTTTACAATTACTTTAATATTAAATTGTAATTATATATTATGACTCAACTGTCAGATGTGAAGAAAAAAAAAGAGTATTCCATTTTTTTTGTGATATCCATATCTTGAGAACTCCTGATGTTAGGAGCAAGAAATTTGGCATGTAAACTTACATTATAATGACGATTTTAAATTATATATATATATATATTTTTTTAATAACTTTATTTGTAGCGAGGACAAAACGATCCACTGCATACTTGACAAATAACAAGGAAAATATAATACATAAGACTTTGTTGGTTTCACAAAGTCCATCATAATAACAGAAATGGTTTAAAGAAGAAAAAGTTCACGATCACCAATTTGCCACGCATAGGCAAGGATTCAAATTGTCCACACATTTTGTTTTTGTTACATGTAAAGAAACAAAACATAACAAAACAAGAATTACATATATAAATACATTTATATTTAACACTTACCTAGAGCGCCTCCAGCTCACTCCCCATAGACCATTGTTACCAGGAGGGCAAAAGGATTAGAAATTAGAAGGGGGGATTCACTGATTACAGTTGTGGTCTGCATAGGAACCTCGATAAACCTAAACTTCAGATTGCCTCTAAGGTTCTCATTCAGGATATATAGGCTGTTTCTAAATGGCGGTAAAATAACAGATAGGCCTCCCATTTGTGAAGAAATCTTTTAATTTTGTTTTTCAGGATCCCCTTTGTGTCTGCTTGCTCAATCAGCATCTGAGTATGTACCTTACTAAGTAATTGCTGGAAGGGAAGGGTTTTCCTCGCTAGCCCACCCCGCTAGAATAATTAGCCTAGCAAGCATGAGGACTGTATTGATGACAATGCCAAACTTGTATATTCTGTCTTTAGGTATCAGGAATATCACATGTTGTGCCATGAGCGTAACCTGTTGATTCGTCACCCTTGTCAACCAGTATGAGACTCTATGCCAGAATCTTTTCAACTTGGGACAATCCCATAACAAATGAGTCCAGTCAGGAGATGGGTATCTACACTTGTTACAGATGTTCTCAGCCCCCGGAACCCATTAGGAGCAAAGGCTAGGAGTAATGTAGGATTGATGGACACATTTCATGTGTGTCTCCCTCAGATTTGCAGATATTGTACTAGTGTGTACTTTCATAAGACTGGCCTTGAGGAGGTCAGAATCTATCAATAGGTCTCTATGGTCTGACCATTTCATTAAAATCCTTTGCATAGTAGATTCCTCAAAATGTCTCAGGAACAGATCATAGGTATGAGATCTTGTATGAACCTTGCTTAGCTAGAATACATAACTTATCAATGTTAGAGGGTTCACTAATTAGCAACTTGTCTGAAATCAACTTATATAGGTAGTGTCTACATTGAAAATATGCCTATGTGCATTGGGAAGGCCATACAATTTTTGCAATTCATGAAAGGATGTAATTTCTAAGGTTAATGAATTAAAGAGCTGGTGGAGCCTAGTGATGCGCTGTTGATACCATGCCGCAAACACCTCTGTCATGTATCCCGGAAGGAAATGTAAGTTACCTTGAATCGGTAAATATTTACTAACTGAGTTTTGTATCCCCCACAGTTTACACATCTTGGACCATGCCCTCAAGGGATCTCTGAATAGTATGTGAGCTCGGATAAACTGGGGAAGGGAGTTGAAAACAGCGTGGGGCAAAAACGCCAAGTTTATTGGCTTAATAAGGCTAGCCTCTAATTCAGGGATGGTAAAATGTTCATTCCCCACAAGCCAGTCCAGGCGTAATTGTAGACAGGGCAGCCCAATTGTACCACATGATATTGGAAGGCGAAGCCCACCTCCCCAGATGGCATGAATAAGTAAGAGTTGCCTATCCTGTGTTTTTTACCCTGCCACACAAAATGTCCAAGAGAAGCCTGAAGCGACTCAGCATCTTTGCGAGTTAGAAGGACGGGCAACATCTGCAGCGGATAAAGGAGCTTAGGTAGGCCGACCAACTTAAAAAGCTGGACCCTACCTAGAAGGGAAAGGGGAAGCCCTGCCCAGCTTAAAAACAATTGTTTAATATTTGCAATAGTGGGTGTGGGATTAAGGTGGTACAGCTTAGTAGGGTCAATATGTAAGTGGATCCCTAAGTATTTTAAGAGGCCTCCCGTAACCTTAAGACCTGTGTCTAGCAGTATAGTATTGTGTGAGTTTTGCAACAAGGTAACTTCGGACTTATCAATATTAATCCTGTAGCCTGAAAAGGAGCCGCCAACATTTTTAATTATGTCGAGGAGTGACTGTAAGTTATTGTGGGGGTCATCCCACAAATAGTAACAAATCGTCCGCATACAATGACAGATGATATCTGTGCCTAAGGACATCAAGGCCTTCGCACTGCTGCCTAATGTATGAGGCCAGGGACTCTATAGCTAGGTCAAATAGCAAGGGGGAGAGGGGGCAGCCATGCCTGGTACCCCTGCTGCAGTGTAAATGAGGTGGAAAGCCCTCCATTAACCAAAAGGGAGGCTGTGGGGGTGTGGTATAATTTCCGAAGGAAGTCAGCAACGCTTCCAGTGATTCCAAATTGTCTAATGAAGTGTGCAGATGGTCCCACTCTATCCGGTCGAATGCCTTTTCTGCGTCAAGCGCCAAAAGACATGCATCTTGTAACATGGAGGGGTCCTGCGAGTGGGCATTATACCAATAGTATGATGTGATTGCTAGCATTTTCCTAATATTAACCATTGAGGATCTACCCTTTACAAAGCCAGTTTGGTCTGTGTGGACAACAGAAGGCAAGATCCCCGCCAATCTATCAACCAGAATCTTAGTTAGTAGCTTGTAATCCTCGTTGAGTAGGGAGATTGGTCGGTATGACGATGTCTGAGTAGGGTCCCTATCCGGTTTAGGTATCAGACAGATGTTCGCATCCGAGAAGCGACCATCCATCCGCTCTGTACCCTCTAGGTATGCCGAATATAGGGAGGACAGAGTGGGGGCGAGTTCTTCACTTAAAAGTTGAAAATATTCGGAATGTAGCCCCATCTGGGCCTGGAGCTTTCCCCAATTTGCTATTCTGTATGGCTCTAATGACCTCCTGTGTGTGTATAGGGGCATTTGACAGTGATTTTTGCTCCTCAGAAATGGTAGGAAGTCGCACTGAGCCCCAGAACCTTTGCTTTGCTTCTCTGTCAATCTTCTGACTAGTGTATAGAGTTGTGTAATACTGCACAAATTCTGACATCATTTCTTTAGTGTCTGAGGTTAATTTTGAGTGAGAGTAGATAGCCGCTATATAGGATTTGGGCCTGTATGAGTTAACTAATTTGGCTAGTAATTTGACAGATTTGTTGCCATGTCGAAAGTATCTACCTTGCCTGCATATATTGAATTTGATATCCTGTTGAGCTAGAAAAGTGTCCCTGGTCTGTTTAAGCTCGTAATACTTTTTCTTGGATATGGGGGTGGGGTTTGAGAGGTAATCATTGTACGCAGCGGTCAATTGTAAAAGAAAGTCATTATCTATCTTCCTATTATTCTTATTGTAATGGGCCCGTGAAGGCTGTAATATGGCCCCTTATCACCGCCTGAGAGGCATGCCAGAACAGATCAGGGGTAACTCTATGTAGGTCATTATCAGAGACATAATGTGACCAGGAGGATTTTAGGTGTTGGCAGAAGTTTACATTGCTGTAGAGATAGGAGGGAAATCTCCATGACTTCTCGGGAGACCTCACAGGTGTGGGTTGTAGCAATAGAGTGATCGGGGCATGGTCCAAGACTGTGATCTGTCCTATTCCAGTGGAATGTACCTGAGGTGTTATAACAGGAGAAGTCAGGTAATAATCAATTTGTGACATAGTGTGGTGTGTTTTGGATAAGCAGGTAAAATCCATCCCATCTGGGTTCTGAGCTCTCCAGACATCCGTCAAATTTAATGTCTCTTTAAAGGAGCTGATTAAGTTCACTTCTCTTTTATGTGTAGAGATGTGTTTTTGTGAGGTGTTCACTACTGTAGGATCCCTGAACCTGTCCAGGGGAAGAGCCTGAGCTAAGTTGAAGCCCCCCCCCATAATTATCAGTGCATTTTAGGCTGACAGCTTTGCTAACAAGGTCGACTAAAAGCTGGAGTTGGGCTCATTCGGGCCGTAAACGTTACAAAGAGTGTAAGTAAGTGTATTGGTATGTAAAAGGGCTATGATGTATCTGCCTCTCTGCTCTATCTCAACCTGTGAAAATGAAATCGAAAGGCCTTTCCTCGCCAAAGTGGCCACCCCCCTCTTCCTACCCTCAGATGGGGAATAAAGGATTTGACCACCCAACGTATCTTTAATTTCTCATGCTCTTCTGCTATCAATTTGGTCTCTTGAAGCAGCGCTAAGTCGGCATGTAAAGAGTTTGTGTTGTAGAATTATACTTCTCTTTGCAGGTGAAGTGATACCACCTACATTCCAATATATTATTTTAATAGGTAAGGCCATGAGGGGAACACAAAAGTGTTCTGCGGGGACGTACTATGTGGAGGTGTTTTGAGTGTGCTAAGAGTTTGTGTCCTATAATCTTCAGGTTCAGGGTATATAGTATGTGTTTAACCTCTAATGTGAGGGGAGACCCCCCAGGACATATCAGACACAAAGTAAAACTCACTGTGAGACACTGGTAAAGAGGAGGGGTCGGTCATACCGCACAAAGGTATGGTCTGCAGATGGTGAAGCCCCAGAGGTTTTATTTGGTAATAGCTAGAAAATAAACAGAGGTCAATATAGTGCAAACAAGGCATTGATTTCCACAATACAACATTTTCAAAATGGACAGACATTTGTGCAATGTTAAGAACATAAGACATGAGGGAGACAAATTTTAGTCCCTTTGAAGATGTAGGGTAGATAGGGCAGCCTATAGGCATGTAGAGGGCTAGAGGGAGAGGAAACCAATCAGTAATAGTAATGCAGCGAGTAAGGCTATCAGAATGCTTGGATGTATTGGTAGAGGTATTTGCAGCAGAAATAGTAAGGTTCTTAGGCCACTTTATAGATCATTAGTTAGGCCTCATCTTGAGTATTGTGTGCAGTTCTGGAGGCCATATCTTCAGAAGGATATTAACAAACTTGAATCTGTGCAAAGGAGGGCTACCAAAATGGTACATGGTCTAAAAAATAAAACTTACCAGGATAGGCTCAATTACCTAAATATGTATAGCTTAGAGGAGAGAAGGGAAAGAGGTGATATGATAGCAACTTTCAAGTACATTAAAGGGTTTAGTAAAACTGAGGCTGTGGGTATTTTACATAAAATCGAAAATTCAAGAACAAGGGGTCATGAGCTCAAGCTAAAGGGTAGTAGATTCAGGAGTAATTTGAGGAAGCACTTCTTTACAGAAAGAGTGATTTATTTATGGAATAAACTTCCTCAAGAGGTAGTAGCAACAAACACTATGGGGGACTTTAAAAATGAATGGGACAAGCATAAGGCTATCCTACGAACTAGATACGTTTATACTGTTAGGTAAGGTCGGGCAGATTTGCTGGGCCTATGGCTCTTATCTGCCGTCAATATCTATGTTTCTATGTTTCTAAGTACGTGAGAGTGATATTCTACGTGGGGGTAATGGCCCTCCCCATAGGCCATGATGGGGTGGGATACCTGAACAGAGAAGGGCCATAGGTTCCTAGCCCCACTATTAGGGTGAGCTAAGTCAATATGTGTAATATCTCCAGAAGATGCTATAGGGCAGTTGGGAGACAGACTCGTAGGCGGGCAAAAGCTCCAGAGAGCTGAAGCCTCTAGTAAGCAACCTGTGTGGAAACAAAAACAGGGCACAGCGAACATCTTTATGAACAGCCAGGAGGGAGAGATCCCGTTCAGGTGAAAGGGGATTATACAGCTCAAACAGCTAGGGGGAGACATAGCTGCAAGTAGAACTATCATGGAAGAGCGCAACAGGCGACTCACATGTAACAAATATATTCAGGTGACACTCAGGGAATTATACCGGTAACCTTGGGGCAAAGAACCCTTTTCAATATGAGGCATTAGGTTGTGGGTTTGACCGCCCTTGTCGATAAGAAGGAGGAGCGTCGAGAACAGGAATACCTGAAAAAGAAAAACAGCATACATCTTGCTACAAAACATAGGCTAGAATTAGATATACAAACACCCAAAAGTGAACACATGAGTAGTCATTGTCCTGTCTCCATTCAGATGAAAGGTAGGCTTGCACCGCTGCAGGGGAGTGGAAAATCTTGGGACCATAAGAGGTCTGCAGCTTGAGCTTGGCTGGATACAGGAGGGCAAACTGACGACCCTTTTCATGGTGTAGAGAGCAGAGTGGTGCAAAGTCCTTGCGTCATCTGGTCACCTCTACAGAAAAGTCCTGAAAGAGCAGGAGGCAGTGGTCTTCGTATTTGATTTCTTTAGCAGCCCGATAGGCCCTCAAGATGGCCACCTTGTCTTGATAGTTCAAACATTTAAGATCACTTGGCGAGGCTTCTCTTTGGAGTTACCTAAGTACCTATATGGGCCAATGGGGTGCGCTTTTTCAATGTCAAGGGGCTGGTAATCTTGAGACATCCCAAGGAGTGAAGGGAGGGTAGAGGCTGCAAAGTCCAGCAGGTCTTTATCTTTGATGGTTTCTGGCACGCCTATGACGCGTAGGTTATTTCGCCTACTGCGATCTTCCAGGTCCTCTACCTTATCTTGAAGATACTGGTTTTGCTTTAATAAATTCTTTAGAGACACTTCAGATTCTTGTTACCTATCCTCAACTCCAGAGATCCTCTGCTTTACAGCTGTAAGGCGATTGGAAGACATCCGAACTTCGCTGGTCAGCGTGTCCACCCCTGCTTGCAGATTATCCATTTTAGGCAGAAAGAAAGCTTTAAGTTCTTGCAATAAGGTATTGTGATCTCCTGTGGAGGTCCCCTCACGCTCCTGCTGGAATCTATGTGTAAGGCTTTCTGCGGTCTGCTTCAGCCTCCTTTCCTGTGTCTTTGATCTGCAGCTTATGTTGTCAGTCCCAGACTGGGATAATCTGTGGAAATATTTGTCAACTTTCAAAGAATATAGTGCAAAGGGGCTGTATAGATTTTATCCCACAAGTCCAGTCTCCCAAGGAATGGCACACAGGACACCCACCAAACTTGCTCCAGAGCAATCTTGAATTAGGATTGAGATGTATCTGCTATAGGCAGGTGTGATGTCGAATCTAAACCACAAGGTGGCGTAATTGACTTTTTTAGATTGCAGGAAGTTATAGCAAGTGAGCAATCAGCCACGTGTGTACACTGCAAACTTCCACAAAACAAAGGAGTGAAGAGAGTGTAAAAAATATAAAATCTGGTTGATTTGTCAATATAGGCACTGATGCTTGTTCCCAAACAAAAAGTCCAGAAAGGCTACTATGCTGGTCTCAAAACTGGATAGCAAAACCAGCCACTGATTTATAATGTCTAATCTGGAGTGTTCATTTGACCCTCTGCTCAATTGATGTAAGGCAGAGCTATGTGCTGTGTGTATAGTGAGCAACTCTGCAGAACCCTTAGGGCTTGTTTTTTATTCACACTTAGGTTATGGTTATCCCCAAGGCAGGTAGCAGGGGTAAAGTCCCACTTATAGTCAGGCGCCTTGTCCACCTCCTCTGTCAAGGGCCAGTGGCCCTGGAGTGATCCGGAGCAGCAGTGGAGTAAGAAACTGCAATGCTTGTAGTTTTGATTGCGGCCGGTCCGTGGTGAAAGCTGGGGCACAAACCTTGAGGAGGATCGCCGGAGCCGCTTCCAAAATGGCGTCCTTTCACGCCTTTGCTATATGCCTCCGGGGGGCTAGGACCGGGTGTCGTGTCCTGCGTGGTGGAGATTCAGCCAGTTGTTGACGGAGGCACTAATAGCCCCAAGCCTGGCAAGAAGAGGAGTCACGGGGGAGGCAAAGCAGCAGCAAAAGTCTGTGTTTTTGTGCAGAAGTTGCAGAGCTCTGTACCGCTGCTGCATTCCAGACGCCCCGCCCGCCGGAAGTCTAAATTATAATTTTTACTTTTCTAACATCTTCGGTTTTTGAGATATAGAGATACTCATAAATAACCCCTCCCCTTTTCACCCCCCTTAAGTGAATTTTCAGGGAAATGGTAAAACACGTGTTTCTTTATTTTTAAAGGAGAATCTAAATACCAATTTTCACATCTGTAACATCTTTGGTTTTTGAGATATAGATATCCTCATAAATAACCCCTCCCCTTTTCACCCCCCTTAAGTGAATTTTCAGGGAAATGGTAAAACACGTGTTTCTTTATTTTTAAAGGGGAATCTAAATATCAATTTTCACGTCTGTAACATCATCGTTTTTTGAGATATAAGTATCCTCATAAAAAACATAATTTATGTAAGACTTTACCTGATAAATTCATTTCTTTCATATTGGCATGAGCTAGTGACATATGGGATATACATTCCTACCAGGAGGGGCAAAGTTTCCCAAACCTCAAAGTGCCTATAAATACACCCCTCACCACACCCACAATTCAGTTTACCGAATAGCCAAGAAGTGGGTTGAAAAAATATGGAGTAAAAAAGCATACAAAAAGAGGAACTGGAAATAAAATTGTGCTTTTTACACAAAAATCATAACCACCATAAAAAGGGTGGGCCTCAGGGACTGTTGCCAATATGAAAGAAATGAATTTATCAGGTAAGTTCTTACATAAATTATGTTTTCTTTCATGTAATTGGCAAGAGTCCATGAGGTAGTGATGTATGAGATAAAATTACCCAAGATGTGAGACCACAGAAGAGTCACTAGAAAGGGAGGGATAAAATAAAAACAGCTATTTCCGCTGAAAAAAATTAAATCCACAAAAAATAAGTCTTTCTCATAAATTTCACATAAATTTCAAGAAAAACATAATTTATGCTTACCTGATAAATTTATTTCTCTTGTAGTGTATTCAGTCCACGGATCATCCATTACTTATGGGAATATATTCTCTTCCCAACAGGAAATTGCAAGAGGATCACCCAAGCAGAGCTGCTACATAGCTCCTCCCCTCATATTCAGTCATTCGACCAAAACAAGACGAGAAAGGAGGAACCATAGGGTGCAGTGGTGACTGAAGTATTAATTAAAATTTAGATCTGCCTTAAAAAGACAGGGCGGGCCGTGGACTGAATACACTACAAAAGAAATAAATTTATCAGGTAAGCATAAATTATGTTTTCTCTTGTTAAGTGTATTCAGTCCACGGATCATCCATTACTTATGGGATACCAATACCAAAGCTAAGTACACGGATGATGGGAGGGACAAGGCAGGCACTTAAACGGAAGGAACCACTGCCTGTAGAACCTTTCTCCCAAAAACAGCCTCCGAAGAAGCAAAAGTGTCAAATTTGTAAAATTTTGAAAAAGTGTGAAGCGAAGACCAAGTCGCAGCCTTGCAAATCTGTTCAACAGAGGCCTCATTCTTAAAGGCCCAGGTGGAAGCCACAGCTCTAGTGGAATGAGCTGTAATTCTTTCAGGGGGCTGCTGTCCAGCAGTCTCATAGGCTAAACGTATTATGCTACGAAGCCAAAAGGAGAGAGAGGTTGCCGAAGCTTTTTGACCTCTCCTCTGTCCAGAGTAAACGACAAACAGGGAAGAAGTTTGACGAAAATCTTTAGTTGCCTGTAAATATAATTTCAGGGCACGAACTACGTCCAGATTATGCAAAAGTCGTTCCTTCCTTGAAGAAGGATTAGGACATAATGACGGAACAACAATCTCCTGATTGATATTCCTGTTAGAGACTACCTTAGGTAAAAACCCAGGTTTAGTACGCAGAACTACCTTGTCTGAATGGAAAATCAGATAAGGAGAATCACAGTGTAAGGCAGACAATTCCGAGACTCTTCGAGCCGAGGAAATAGCCATCAAAAATAGAACTTTCCAAGATAAAAGTTTAATATCAACGGAATGAAGGGGTTCAAACGGAACTCCTTGAAGAACTTTAAGAACCAAGTTTAAGCTCCACGGAGGAGCAACAGCTTTAAATACAGGCTTAATCCTAGCTAAAGCTTGACAAAAGGCCTGGACGTCTGGAACTTCTGCCAGACGCTTGTGCAAAAGAATAGACAGAGCAGAAATCTGTCCCTTTAAAGAACTAGCTGATAAGCCTTTTTCCAAGCCCTCTTGGAGAAAAGACAATATCCTCGGAATCCTAACCTTACTCCACGAGTAACTCTTGGATTCGCACCAATACAGGTATTTACGCCATATCTTATGGTAGATTTTTCTGGTAACAGGCTTTCGTAAAGTATCAATAAATGACTCGGAGAAGCCACGCTTTGATAGGATCAAGCATTCAATCTCTACGCAGTCAGCCGCAGAGAAATTAGATTTGGATGATTGAAGGGACCTTGTATTAGAAGGTCTTTCCTCAAAGGTAGAGTCCATGGAGGACAGGACGACATGACCACTAGGTCTGCATACCAGGTCCTGCGTGGCCACGCAGGCGCTATCAGAATCACCGATGCTCTCTCCTGTTTGATCTTGGCAATCAGTCGAGGGAGCAGAGGAAACGGTGGAAACACATAAGCCATGTTGAAAAACCAAGGAGCTGCTAGAGCATCTATCAGCTTCGCTCCCGGGTCCCTGGACCTGGAACCGTAAAGAGGAAGTTTGGCGTTCTGGCGAGACGCCATGAGATCCAGTTCTGGTTTGCCCCAATGATGGACCAGTTGAGCAAATACCTCCGGATGGAGTTCCCACTCCCCTGGATGAAAAGTCTGACGACTTAGAAAGTCCGCCTCCCAGTTCTCCACTCCTGGGATGTGGATCGCTGACAAGTGGCAAGAATGAGACTCTGCCCAGCGAATTATCTTTGAGACTTCCAACATCGCTAGGGAGCTCCTGGTTCCCCTTGATGGTTGATATAAGCCACAGTCGTGATGTTGTCCGACTGAAATCTGATGAACCTCAGTGTTGCTAGCTGAGGCCAAGCTAGAAGAGCGTTGAATATTGCCCTTAGCTCCAGAATATTTATTGGGAGGAGTTTCTCCTCCTGAGTCCAGGATCCCTGAGCCTTCAGGGAATTCCAGATTGCGCCCCAGCCTAGGAGGCTGGCATCTGTTGTTACAATCGTCCAATCTGGCCTGCGAAAGGTCATGCCCCTGGACAGATGGACCCGAGATAACCACCAGAGAAGAGAATCTCTGGTCTCTTGATCCAGATTTAGTAGGGGGGACAAATCTGAGTAATCCCCATTCCACTGATTTAGCATGCATAATTGCAGCGGTCTGAGATGCAGGCGCGCAAATGGCACTATGTCCATTGCCGCTACCATTAAGCCGATTACTTCCATGCACTGAGCCACTGACGGGCGTGGAATGGAATGAAGGACCCGGCAAGCATTTAAGAGTTTTGATAACCTGGCCTCCATCAGGTAAATTTTATTTTTACAGAATCTATCAGAGTCCCTAGGAAGGAGACTCTTGTGAGTGGTGATAGAGAACTCTTTTCCACGTTCACCTTCCACCCATGCGACCTTAGAAATGCCAGAACTATCTCTGTATGAGACTTGGCAATTTGGAAGCTTGTCGCCTGTATCAGGATGCCGTCTAGATACGGAGCCACCGCTATGCCTCGCGGTCTTAGAACCGCCAGAAGAGAGCCCAGCACCTTTGTAAAGATTCTCGGGCCGTAGCCAACCCGAAGGGAAGAGCTACAAACTGGTAATGCCTGTCTAGGAAGGCAAATCTTAGGAACCGATGATGATCTTTGTGAATCGGTATGTGAAGGTAGGCATCCTTTAAATCCACCGTGGTCATGTACTGACCCTCTTGGATCATGGGTAGGATAGTCCGAATAGTTTCCATTTTGAATGATGGAACTCTTAGGAATTTGTTTAAAATCTTTAGGTCCAAAATTGGCCTGAAGGTACCCTCTTTCTTGGGAACCACGAACAGATTTGAATAAAATCCCTGTCCTTGTTCCGTCCGCGGAACTGGGTGGATCACTCCCATTACTAGGAGGTCTTGTACGCAACATAGGAATGACTCTTTCTTTATTTGGTTTTCTGATAACCTTGAAAGATGAAATCTCCCTAGAGGAGGAGAAGCCTTGAAGTCCAGAAGATATCCCTGAGATATGATCTCCAACGCCCAGGGATCCTGGACATCTCTTGCCCACGCCTGGGCGAAGAGAGAAAGTCTGCCCCCCACTAGATCCGTTTCCGGATAGGGGGCCATCCCTTCATGCTGTCTTAGGGGCAGTAGCAGGTTTTCTGGCCTGCTTGCCCTTGTTCCAGGACTGGTTAGTTTTCCAGGCCTGTCTGTAACGAGCAACGGTTCCTTCCTGTTTTGGGGCGGAGGAAGTTGACGTTGCTCCTGCCTTGAAGTTTCGAAAGGCACGAAAATTAGACTGTTTGGCCTTTGATTTGGCCTTGTCCTGAGGAAGGGTATGACCCTTACCTCCCGTAATGTCAGCGATAATTTCTTTCAAGCCAGGCCCGAATAAGGTTTGCCCCTTGAAAGGAATATTAAGTAATTTAGATTTAGAAGTCACATCAGCTGACCAGGATTTAAGCCATAACGCTCTGCGCGCTTGAATGGCAAAACCGGAATTCTTAGCCGTTAGTTTAGTTAGATGTACAATGGCATCAGAAACAAATGCATTAGCTAGCTTAAGTGCTTTAAGCTTGTCCATAATTTCATCCAATGGAGCTGAGTGAATGGCCTCTTCTAGAGACTCAAACCAAAATGCCGCAGCAGCAGTGACAGGTGCAATGCATGCAATGGGCTGTAAGATAAAACCTTGTTGAACAAACATTTTCTTAAGGTAACCCTCCAATTTTTTATCCATTGGATCCGAAAAAGCACAACTATCTTCCACCGGGATAGTGGTACGCTTAGCTAAAGTAGAAACTGCTCCCTCCACCTTAGGGACCGTCTGCCATAAGTCCCGTGTAGTGGCGTCCTATTGGAAACATTTTTCTAAATATAGGAGGTGGGGAAAAGGGCACACCAGGTCTATCCCACTCCTTGCTAATAATTTCTGTAAGCCTTTTAGGTATAGGAAAAACGTCGGTACACACCGGTACTGCATAGTATCTATCCAGCCTACATAATTTGTCTGGAATCGCAACTGTGTTACAGTCATTCAGAGCCGCTAAAACCTCCCCTAGCAATACACGGAGGTTCTCAAGCTTAAATTTAAAATTAGAGATCTCTGAATCCGGTTTCCCTGGATCAGATCCGTCACCTACAGAATGAAGCTCTCCGTCCTCATGTTCTGCAAACTGTGACGCAGTATCGGACATGGCTCTTGTAGCACCAGCGCGCTCTATTCTTACCCTAGAGCAATCGCGCTTGCCTCTTAATTCTGGCAATTTAGATAATACTTCTGTCAGGGTATTATTCATAATATTAGCCATGTCTTGTAAGGTGATTTGTATGGCCATCCCTGATGCACTTGGCGCCACAATATCACGCGCCTCCTGAGCGGGAGGCGAAGGTACTGACACGTGAGGAGAGTTAGTGAGCATAACTTCCCCCTCGTTGTCTGGTGATAATTCCTTTATAGATAAAGACTGACCTTTATTATTTAAAGTGAAATCAATACATTTAGTACACATGTTTCTGTGGGGCTCCACAGTGGCCTTTAAACATAGTGAACAAACAGATTCATCTGTGTCAGACATGTTTAAACAGACTAGCAATAAGACTAGCAGACTTGGAAAACACTGTAAATAATTTTACAAGTAATAAAGAAAAACGCTACTGTGCCTTTAAGAAGCACAGAAAACTGTCACAGTTGAAATAACAATGAACCAAATCAGTTATAGCAAACAAATTTTTACAGTAAATGTATTACGTTAGCAGAGCATTGCACCCACTTGCAAATGGATGATTAACCCCTTAAACCCAAACGGTTTTTATAAGCAAAAAACATTTTTTAATACAGTCAAAAAAACCACTGTCACAGGTCTGCTGTGAATGATTACCTCCCTCAAAATGACTTTTGAAGTCCCTTAAGCTGTCTGGAGACGACCGGGTCAAGCAGAAGGAAGCAGGAAGACAGAGCCTGAATTTTTTACTGCGTCAAAGAGCGCTAAAATAGGCCCCTCCTACTCAATATTACAATATTGGGAGTTTCAGTTAACTGTTTCTATGCAGAAGTATTGTCAGCCATGTGGAAAAATTTTATGCCCCAACAAATTTTATCACCAATGTACCTCACAAAACGATTAAAACATGCCAGTAAAATCGTTTTTAAAACATCCCTTTTTTAATGAGCATGTATCTCTATTGATAAGCCTGATACCAGTCATCCTACTGCATTTAAGGCTTATAACATCACTTCAGTATTAATAGCATTTTCTCAGTCAAATTCCATTCCTTAGAAAATTACTTTACTGTATATATTTAAATCAGCCTGTTAACAGTCGCTCTCACTGTATTAAAGGCTTTTACTTACATTACATCGGTATCAGCAGTATTTTCTTAGTCAATTCCATTCCTTAGAAAAATAATTTACTGCACATACCTTGTTTGCAGGGTTCCCCGCACGCCATTCCCTTTCTGAAAGTTACCTCACTCCTCAGAATATGCGAGAACAGCAAGTGGATCTTAGTTACTGCCGCTAAGATCATAGAAAACGCAGGCAGATTCTTCTTCCAAATACTGCCTGAGAATTAAACAACACACTCCGGTGTCATTTTAAAATAACAAACTTTTGATTGAAGAAATAAACTAAGTATAAAAACACCACAGACCTCTCACAACGTCCTATCTTTTAAGTTGCAAGAGAATGACTGGATATGACATGTGAGGGGAGGAGCTATGTAGCAGCTCTGCTTGGGTGATCCTCTTGCAATTTCCTGTTGGGAAGAGAATATATTCCCATAAGTAATGGATGATCCGTGGACTGAATACACTTAACAAGAGAAAAAGCTTAAATCATAAGCAGAAGAATCAAACTGAAACAGCTGCCTGAAGAACTTTTCTAACAAAGACTGCTTCAGAAGAAGCAAATACATCAAAATGGTAAAATTTAGTAAATGTATGCAAAGAAGACCAAGTTGCTGCTTTGCAAATCTGATCAACCGAAGCTTCATTCCTAAAAGCCAAGAAGTTGCGACTGATCTAGTAGAATGAGCTGTTATTCTCTGAGGCGGAGACTGTCCCGCCTCCAAATAAGTCTTGTGAATCAAAAGCTTTAACCAAGATGCCAAAGAAATGGCAGAGGCTTTCTGACCTTTCCTAGGGCCAGAAAAAAACAACAAATAGACTAGAAGTCTTCTGAAATCTTTAGTAGCTTTGACATAATATTTCAGACCTTTGCATTAGTATTCTTAGCATTAGCACACAAGGAAGGAACAACAATTTCCCTACTAATGTTGCTATAATTCACAACCTTAGGAAGAAATTTAAATGAAGTTCGTAAAACAGCCTTATCCTGATAGAAAATCAGAAAAGGAGACTCACAAGAGAGAGCAGACAATTCAGAAACTCTTCTAGCTGAAGAGATAGCCAAAAGAAACAACACTTTCCAAGAAAGTAGTTTAATATCCAAAGAATGCATAGGCTCAAAAGGAGGAGCCTGCAAAGCCTTCAAAACCAAATTAAGACTCCAGGGAGGAGAGATTGATTTAACAACAGGCTTGATAAGAACGAAAGCCTGAACAAAACAGTGACTATCAGGAAGTTTAGAAATCTTTCTATGAAATAAAACAGAAAGAGCCGAGATTTGTCCCTTCAAGGTACTTGCAGACAAACCTTTATCCAAACCATACTGAAGAAACTGTAAAATTCCTAGGAATCCTAAAAGAATGCCAAGAGAATTTATAAGAAAAACAACATGAAATATAGGTTTTCCAAACCCAATAATAAATCTTCCTTGAAATAGACTTACGAGCCTGTAGCATAGTATTAATCAATGAGGTCAGAGAAACCTCTATGACTAAGTACAAAGCGTTCAATTTCCATACCTTCAAATTTAGCGATTTGAGATCCTGATGGAAAAACGGCCCTTGAGACAGAAGGTCTGGCCCTTAAAGGAAGTGGCCAAGGTTGGAAACTGGACATCGAACAAGATCTGCATACCAAAACCTGTAAGGCCATGCTGGTGCTATCAGAAACACATGCAATTGTTCCAATATGATTTTGGAGATCAACCTTGGAAGAAGAACTAGAGGCGGAAAAATGTAAGCAGGTTGGTAAAACCAAGGAACTGCTAACGCCTTCACTATCTCCGCCTGAGGATCCCTGGACCTGGATCTTGTTTAGATGGGAAGCCATCAGATTTATTTCGGGGAGACCCACATCTGAACAATCTGACAAAATACATCTGGATGGAGAGACCACTCACCTGGATGTAAAGAATGACGACTGAGATAATCCACTTCCCATTTGTCTACACCTGGGATATGTATCGCAGAAATTAGACAGGAGTTGGATTCTGCCCAAGAAAGTATCCAAGATACTTCTTTCATCGCTAAAGGACTGCGAGTCCCCCCCCTGATGATTGACATATGCCACAGTTGTGATATTGTCTGTCTGAAAACGAATGAATGATTCTTTCTTTAATAGAGGCCAATCCTGAAGAGCCCCGAAAATAGCACGGAGTTCTAAAATATTGATTGGTAACCTCGCCTCTTGAGGATTCCAGACTCCTTGTGCTATCAGAGACCCCCAGACAGCTCCCCAACCTGTGAGACTTGCATCTGTTGAAATCACAGTCCAGGAAGGGACAAACAAAAGAGGCCCCTTGAAGAATCCGATGATGATCCAACCACCAGGACAGAGAGAGTTGAATGTTTGGATTTAAGTATATCAACTGTGATATCCGAGTATAATCCCTGCACCATTGATTCAGCATGCAAAGCTGCAAAGGTCTCATATAAAAACGAGCAAAGAGGATCGCGTCCGATGCTGCAGTCATGAGATCTAAAACTTCCATGCACATAACATAGCCACTGAAGGGAATGATTGAGACTAAAGGTTTTGACAGGCAGAAGCCAATTTATTTGTCTCTTGTCTGTTAAAGACAGAGTCGTGGACACTGAATCTATCTTGGAACCTAAAAAGGTGACCCTTGTCTGAGGAATCAAGGAACTCTTTGGTAAATTGATCCTCCAACCATGTCTTTGAAGAAACAACACAAGTTGATTTGTGTGAGATTGTGCTAAATGAAAAGATTGAGCCAGTACCAAGATATCGTCCAAATAAGGAAACACCGCAATACCCTGCTCTCTGATTACAGATAGAAGGGCACCGAGAACCTTCGAAAAGATTCTTGGAGCTGTTGTTAGGCCAAATGGAAGAGCAACAAATTGGTAATGCTTGTCTAGAAAAGAGAATCTCAGATACCGATAGTGGTCTGGATGAATCGGAATGTGAAGATACGCATCTGTAAGTCTAATGAGGACATGTAATGACCTTGCTGAACAAAAGGCAGAATAGTCCTTGTAGTCACCATCTTGAAAATTGGGACCATTACAAATTGATTCAAAAACGTCAGATCCAGAACTAGTCTGAAAGAATTTTCCTTCTTCGGACAATGAATAGATTTGAATAAAAACTCAGACCCTGTTCCAGAATTGGAACTGGTACAATTACTTCTGAAAGCTCTAGATCTGAAATACACTTCAGAAAGGCCTGAGCTTTCACAGGATTTGTTGGAACATGAGAGAGAAAAAAATCTTCTCACAGGAGGTCTTATTCTGAAACCTATTCGATACCCTTGATAGACAATATTCTGAATCCAATGATTCTAAACGAAACCTGCCCATACGTCTTGAAATAATTTCAATCTGCCCTCCACCAGCAGAACTGGATTGAGGACCGCACCTTCATGCAGTCTTGGGGGCTGGCTTTGGTTTCTTAAAAGGCTTGGATTTATTCCAACTCGAGGATGGCTTCCAATTGGAGCCAGAGTCCTTAGGGGAAGGAGTGGTTTTCTGATCTCTATTCTGATGAAAGGAACAAAACTGATTAGAAGCTTTAGATTTGCCCTTAGACTTTTTATCCAGAGGCAAGAAAACTCCCTTCCCCCCAGTAACAGTGGAAAAAATAGAATCCAACTGGGAACCAAACAAATTATTACCCTGGAATGATAGAGATAGTAACCTAGATTTGATACCATGTCAGCATTCCATGATTTGAACCATAAAGCTCTTGTAGCTAAAATAGCCAAAAAACATAGATTTAACATTAAATCTTGATGATATCAAAAAATAGCATCACAGATAAAATGATTAGCATGTTGAAGCAAACGAACAATGCTATGCAAATCAGTCTTTTTCCCGTTGTGTTAAGCTATCCAACCAAAAAGTTGATGTAGCCGCAACATCAGCCATAGAAATGGCAGGTCTGAGAATATAGCCAGAATGCAAATAAGCTTTCCTTAGATAAGATTCAATTTTCCTATCTAAAGGATCCTTAAAAGAAGTACTATCTTCCATAGGAATAGTAGTATGTTTAGCAAGAGTAGAAATAGCCCATTAACCATTAGGGATTTTTCCCCAAAACTCTAATTTAGCCACTGGCAAAGGATACAACTTTTTAAATCTCGAAGAAGGAACAAAAGAAGAACCAGGCTTAGACCATTTCTTAGAAATCACATCAGAAATAGCATCAGGAACTGGGAAAAACCTCAGGAATAGTCACAGGAGGTTTATAGACAGAATTTAAACGTTTACTGGATTTATTATCAAGAGGACCAGACTCCTCATATCCAAAGTTAACAACACTTCTTTTAACAAAGAACAAATATACTCAATCTTAAAAAGATAAGATGATTTATCGGTGTCAATGTCTGAAGTAGGATCTTCTGAGTCAAAGAGATACTCATCATACAAATTTCATCAGTATTATGAGAAGTTTTAAAAGACATTTTACGTTTATTTGAAGGCGGTATAGCAGCCATAGACTTCTGTATCGCCTCAGCAAAATAATTTTTCATATCAACAGGGATATCATGTACTTTAGATGTTGAAGGAACAACAGATACTGTACTAGCACTAATAGAAACCTTTTCTGCATGCAAAAGCTTATCATGACAACTGTTACACACTACAGCTGGAGATATAATCTCCTCTAGCTTACAACCGATACACTTAGATTTGGTAGAACTGTGTTCAGGCAGCATGGTTCCTACAGCAGCTTCTGAGACAGGATCAGATTGAGACATCTTCAAAAATGTAAAAGAAAAAATAGCATTTTAAACAGAAATATCTTATTTCCACATATAGCAGTTTCAGGAAATGAAGAAAAATGCAAATGCTAAAATTGGCAAAAAAAGCAAATAGCATAGCCCTCTGAGCATAAAGAAGGCAAGGAGCATATAGGAAGTGGGGTAAAATAAAACAAAAATTTTGGGCGCCAAGTATGACGCACAACGCAAAAGGAAGTAGAGAATTTTTTTGGACCCAACAAACATCCGGAATGACGCAACACCGCGTCATAACAAACACATTTCACGCCAAACAACCTAGCATCAACTAAGACGCAGGAAATGCCAAACTTGCGCCATTACAGACGCACATTCGCGCCAAATAAATTGTCGCACCAAGAATGACGCAATAAATACATTTTGCACCCTTGGTGAGCCTAATTTGTCCGCAAGTTATTCAAAGAAAAAACAAGTCAAATTGAAAAGACTATACCCAGGGTAAGAAAAACTTCCTAAAACATGATTCCCATAACGAAACTGCGAGACTGCAAAGGGAGATACACATAGACCTGACTCATACATTGACTCTAATACATTTAAAACTTTATATATAAAGCGCCAAACCCTAGCTGAAAAGTGTCTTAAATAATAATGCATACTTACCGAAAGACACCCATCCACATATAGCAGATAGCCAAACCAGTACTGAAAGCTATCAGCAGAGGTAATGGTATATAAGAGTATAACGTTGATCTAAAAAGGGAGGTAGGAGATGAATCCCTACGACTGATAACAGAGAACCCTTGAAAAGATTTCCCGCGAGGGAAACCATAAAATCAAATAGGCGATACTCTCTTCACATCCCTATGACAAAACACTGTACTCTGAGAGGAATTGGGCTTCAGAATGCTTAGAAGCGCTTATCATAGAGAAATCATAAAAACTAAGCACAAACTTACTTCACCACCTCCATAGGAGGCAAGTTTTGTAAAACTGAATTGTGGGTGTGGTGAGGGGTGTATTTATAGGCATTTTGAGGTTTGGGAAACTTTGCCCCTCCTGGTAGGATTGTATATCCCATACGTCACTAGCTCATGGACTTTTGCCCAATTAACATGAAGAAAAAATAACCCCCCTTTTTTCACCCCCTTAAGGACGTAATTCCAAAAATCCTTCATTAGTGGGTGCCTACGTCATAAAAACAACGTAACTTCCAAATGTCACTTTCCTAGGTTAAACGGTTTGAGCTGGGCGTTGATCAGTCAGCTCAGTCAGTCAGAACTTCTTTTATATATATATATTACTACATCTGCAATCATCAATAGTATCTGTCAAAAAAAAATTGAGAAAATAGAAACATTCAGAAAAGCCTAGTTTTGAAGCAAATATTTTCAAAGCAAAAGTATAAATGTATGAGACTGTTAAAAATATAAATCTTGCAAACTGGGGTATCTATAGTTGTACTTTATGCTGAAAATAAGATGATAAACACAGAAGTATTAGAGTAAACAATGAATTCTTCTACTGCTGCATATACAATCAGGTCACAGTAAACATATTACTGAGTCTTCATGGTCTATCCCCTTTCATGTCTTAAAGGGACATAAAACCCTAAAAAAAAATATTTCATGATTCAGATAGAACATTACAATATTAAACAATTTTCTAATTTACTTCGTATTAGCAAATTTTCTTGTTTTTCTTGTTATCCTATGTGAAAAGCAGGTAGGTAAGTCAGGAGTGTGCACGTGTCTTTAGCAATATATGGCAGCAGTTTTGCAACAATGTTATACATCAGCAAGAGCACTAGATGGCAAGCACTATTTCCTGTTATGTAGTGCAGTGTTTCTCACCACGATCCTCAAGTACCCCCAACAGTCCCAGATTTTCATTATAGCTAGGCTTACCAGAAGTCCCACTTTTACTGGGATTGTCCCGGTTTGGAGGCGCTGTCCCAGTGTCCCACCCAGTTGTTCATTCTGTCCCAGTAGGGTTGCCACCTCCAGGTTTCAAATCATGTGTCGGGTTTCAGACCACCTGAAACCCGGACTCATTATTCAATAATGACTGGACTGTGGCTCTCCAGCATAGTTGGATGCTGGTACTTGGTTACATACAGCCCTGCTTAGCTTAACTTTCGTGTCCTTCAAAGTTTACATTTAGTAATACAGGCTGAGTGAGCAGCATAGGGTTTTTTTAATTTTGTAGTGCTACTTGGTTTATTTTTCTAAGAATTTAACACCCCCGACCCCTGGTGACATTGCCGGGTAATACACCTTTAGGGGAATCATATGGGTGTGACTAGGAAGTACAGACAGGAAGTATTTTTGGCCGGGATCTTGCTTTACTTCAGGCAGGATAGCATTTTGGCTATAATCTTCTGCATTATGGTATAGAGTAGCCTCTTAAACAGCTTTAGCAGGTACAGTACTTGCTTCTTTTTTACTTTCATTCAATGTTGTATTTATGCCGTTTCAGTATTTGGCTCTGTTCCTTAATTAGACACATAAAACACATATTACACTGCAGATAGTAAATTGTGAAATTGATCATTATGAAAGTGATAATTATGCTTAATGTTTGGCATTAATTTAGAATCTGAGATTTAGATTAATGATTTTATTGCCCATGACAACGTAATGGTGCCTTTTTCACTAGGGGTGGTGTTATGGTCTATTTAAACTGTGTGATTCACTTGTTTAGAGTACCCACGAAACCATTACACGCAAAAAGCTACAACTTTAAACCGGACCGGTAATTGCCACGCCCCCTTGACCACGCTCCTGACCACACCCCCACTGGCACGCACCAGGAGGTCCCAGTTTCACTCTAAAAATTATGGTAAGCAGTAATTATAGCTGAACTAGCGCACGGGTGAAATAATCAGCTGATGGGTGAAAGGTAGGTTATGGTTACTGATCAGCTGATTATTTCACTATGCGCAAGTTCAAGCTATAATGAAAACCAAGCTATGGGGGTACTAGTAGGATCGCGGTTGAGTAACACTGATGTAGTGCACTAGACCTGTGCATGTTACCTGTCTAGATATAAAAGCAAAGGAATACAAAAGAACAAAGCAAATTTGATAACTTTTAAAAATTATATTCTCTGCCTGAATCATCAAAGAAAAATTTTGGTTTCATGTCCCTTTAATGTCTTCATACTCTCCTGGCAGGGAAGCTTATTTTTCAACATTCCATCAAAAGAACAATCCATCCTGAAAATAAATGCTTCAGACATGCTCTTTTACACCTACAAATAGCAAATAACACAATTTGTTCTCTTCATCAAATGCTCTTTATGGGCATATGCAGCACTTTTTGAGCCTGATATTCAAAAGCTCTCTGCTTAGGTGAGATGATCTATACATCTCATCACCATGGTGAGGTCTTAAAAAAATGTTAGAAACACAAATTTTAATTTGACAGATGTTTATCTCACTATACAGGGTTCTTAATGTGAGAGACACCTACATTACAATATAAGGTCTAAACAAAATCCCAAAGCTTTTGCATGATTTCTCCCCATGATGGTGAGCTTTTGAGTATCAGGCCCTTTAAGGGAAGGTGAGGAAGGAAAAAATAAAAAAAGAAATATTCCAACAATATGACATGATATTGCTAAGTAGCCACTTAAACCGCTGGATTCCAGGTTTAAGCCACAGCAAGGTTGACCTAGCCTGTCATCATTCCAAGTTGACAAGTTGAGGACTGTTATGTTGGGAAATAGCTATTATTTTTTGTCATCAGAATTTTATTGTCTAAAGTCCTTTGGGTAAAAAAGCACTTTTCACATAATCCAATCATATTATCTATCTTTTTACCTGTTTCAAGAGCCTGTGACAAGAAAAGCACTAATCTGAGAATAAATGCACCGATATTAAACATAATAGGCAGTTTAGATGTTGGTTCATATTTGTTAATAAAATTGGTTTCACACTCTTTATTAAAGACTAATAGTAATAGAGATATAGCAAGCCT